>NC_083584.1:63151788-63159288 GCF_027579695.1 Neoarius graeffei
TTCAAAACTGCTGTAGTATTAATACTTAATAGGTGCATGTGAACGTCACTCTGAGTACTCGTTGATAATGTGAAAGTACTCAAGTTATCTAATAAGTATAATAAGTTATTAAATTCTATCACTCACCCATACAATCGTCCTCTAACTGTATCTAAAGACAATGGTGCTGTAATGAAGTGGTCACATGACACAACAAGAAACTCCTTTTTAACAGGAATTTGTTATTTCCGATGAACATGAAATGTCGTGTCATTCCTTTTTGTGGTAGAAGTTTCCCGCGATAAACTTCTGATGAAGTTTTTTTTTTTGCGATATTTTCATATTGACAATTTATCTGCTATTCTGTATCGTCTGCAAAGTCGAAGATTTACAAACATTAGAACCTTTTTGCCATAAAATCCCTTTGATCCACTTACACACACAGGTATTCTTACGTTATGGGGACATTTGGTCCTCATAAACCCATAAAAAAACCTGAGTGTTTTTCTGGCCAAGCTGCTTTTGCTATGTTAGATTTTTTGGGGATGGACCAGACAGTCAATGCCTGTTGTGACCTCCCTGATTTATAAACAACACACACACACCCACACCCACTTTGTGTCATTTTCTTATCAGATGCTAAGAAAGAAATCCAATCAATCTCAATTTTGCAGCTGAATTACCTTAACTAATGATGCCCTATATGCTCCAGTGAGTTCTGTGTGTGTGTATTTGTTCATATATTGTTAGTTGTGTTGTGTGTATTTGAGAGACAGGGAGAGTATGACTCCCTCTGTGTGTGTGTGTGTGTGTGTGTGTGTGTGTGTGTGTGTGTGTGCGCGTGCGTGTGTGTGGGGGGTGTAAAACCGATTCACCCTTCACTTTATCACTACATCAGTGAGTAAGTGTCACAATTTGTCAACACTAAAGAAAGCAATTCCAGGCCTCAGTGCAGATGTTAAATCACAATACAACCATGATCTCTCTCTCTCTATGTCTATCTCAGTATTTTACACACACACACACACACACACACACACACACACAAAAAAAAAAAAATTGCACAATGCTCTTTATGCACCGCTCACATCATGATTTGCATACGTGTGTGTGTAGACAAGCGTTTCCAAACCTCCTCTGGGTCGATGAAGCACAAACGCTGCACAATGAAAAGAGCCGAACAAATTTTAATGAGGGCTGGGATGATGTATCGATATGACGATACACCGTGATAACTGAAGTGCAAATTTTATACCGCTAAAGATTTGCTGTTTCGGTTTAACCTCATAAATGGCATTGTCCAAAAAGGGCTGTAAACTTAAAAACACCACAAATATCTATCTGTAATCAGATATCATAGTAATTAACTCGGTAAAACTGTTTGAGTGTTGCAATGTCAGTATGTGTTATAGCAAAAAAATGGGTGTGACAATACATTTGCATGGTAGTCCATCATGATAGTTAACCGTTATAGTTATATTGTATCCCTCAGGCAAACCAGAGATTTCTTTAGTATTTAGTATGTGATATTCTTTGACCTTTGAACAATTTATCAGTTATGAAATCCCAAATCTGTACAGAGGCATAACTCATTTTTGTTAAATAATACACGTAAATACAAATCAATTCATTAGGAATATTCCGTAACCTGTAGCACAAAATATCGTAATATAACACATAGCAAAATCTGAACTGAATAAGAAACAAACAAAATATTAAAATACAGCTAACAAGATACAGTATTACTCAGTTATTCTTAATGACAGGTTTTTTTTTTTTTAGAAGAAATCGTTATTTTTATGCTTACTGTATATACTGCATGATCAGAATAGTAACTAACATCTGCAGCATTAGCTCATATGACATAGTCTACATAGCAACCTACCTGAAGCTAATTTCAGAAAACGTATTCACTTTTAATAACTTTAACTTTAAACAGTGTTTGATTGATGCAAACTTACAATATTCAACCTCCGTTTACGATAACGCGTAAAGCTAATGTTTGAATGTTACTTTATTAGCTAAAGAAATTAGTAGGTAAAAAAACAATACAAAATGCAACAAAATCAATCAATCAATCTACATGTATGTCTGGATTGTTTACGTTGGCAAAAATATTCCACAAATAAAATTGAAAATTAATATAAGTATCAGTGGCGGCAGCAGAAGGGGGGCAGGGTGGGCAACTGCCCCCTTCCCCCACAAAAAAAAAATTATGTTGGGGATACTGCACCCCCCTAAGTTACAATGGGAGTCCTTTGACTATTTACAAGGAAGAAAAGGCAAGAGTAGTGTGAATAAACAGCCCGCTGCGTGCCTTTGTTTTCCCTTATTAAATCCCGCTGTGTCCCTTCATCCCGGCGCCCCAGCAGCATCCCTTTGTACTGTAGGTTGGTAGCACCCATTCGCACCAAAACCAATGCAAATTAGCCTGGCCCTGACATCACCAATTGCCTCCACTTTCCGGGATTTTCCTTATTTGGCTTATGCAGAACTGCAAAACCCATCACTTTTAGTAGACAAGCTGATTTATGAATATTCTGTGGATTTATTAACCTGTTGCTGTGGAAACTTAGTCTGGCTAACGCAACTTCAAAGCTCTGCGAGCATTTGGTCTGGCAAAGATATTAAGCCCAACCGTTTCCCAAAGTGCGTGGTTGACCCGCCTCCCTGAAATGCCTCAGTTTGCTACTGGTCGAAGCCAGAAAAGGCTGTGACGAAGCTTAAACCAATCACATCACTCTTTCCTCTGACGTATGTGACGTGACGGGGCTAACTGGTAGATTAAACTCTTACCGAAGCCGGTCGGGAGCAAGGCGAAAACATCCTTCCTTTCAATAAATACCTCCAGGGCTGCTCTTTGCTCCGTTATCAATGAGAACTTGCTCCATGTTCGTAATGTTTCTAGTGAATGAAGCGCTTCCGGCATAGATTCTGTAAACAATCTATGGCTTCCGGTCACAGTTCTACTACATCACTGCCTTGAACACGCCTCTACCCAGGGCCGTTGGAGATGTTCAAAGTTGATTGGCTCCCGATTTTTCGGGAGCTTGGAAGAGCTGTAGATAGCTTGCCTTGCCAGACTAAGCTCGCAACAGGCCCTCGTGTTGCATCACGCTTAGGATGGGCGGGCCCAGGCTAGTGGAAACTATCTAGACATGTCTGGCTTCCTTGGGTACTCATGCCAAAGCGGGGACCCTGTGACAGCAAGGCTATGACGGTGTTGCTATATTTGTATCTGAATGATAACTCGTGTCCTGTCTGGATGGCTAGATAACGTTCATGAGGTGTACAAGCAGTTTTGGGCACCCAAAAACTTGATGCTGCTCTAGATCTACATGAATTCACTTGCTGCCCTGACCACTTACTGAAAATCAGTATGAAGAGGAGTTTCAGACAAATACTGTATCTATTGCAAACTTTTTGGGCTCGACAAAGGCACCCAAGTTGCTTAATGATAACGAGGTAAGATTTCAGTATAAATTTTTTTAACATCCCAAGTCAAATTTCGCAAACCAAGAAATGACTGACTGTTTACTCGCACTGAAGACTAAAGGAAAGACAGTTATTCGTCCTCTTGCTTTATACCACATAGCTGAGCAGGTATATAAATATATGAGCTCTTTAATTCAACAACGACATTGAGGACAAATTTTCTCGCGTTTTGTTTGTGTGTGTGTGTGTGTGTGGTGGGGGGGAATGGATCCATGAGAAAACTAAGGGAATGTAGTTTTTCCAGTTTACCGATACAGCCCCGTATGTCATTCATGCATGCTTCAATACACCAATATCACACAGTTTTGATTTGAAAAATATGCAACAAACAGAAAAAAAAGATTAATTCGCACCCAATCTGGGGTCACGACTGGTCATTACCAGTGAGTTGGATTTCCCGGGAGCTGACAGAGGTCCTTGAAGGATCGGAATATTACTTTCACGGGCTTATTACTCAGTCAAAACAAGATTGCCGAGAGATGTGATCGGTTTTTAGGTATTATTACATGTTTAGTCAAATTTTCCAAGGTGATTTGACCTGATCTTTGAAATATTTGACTAGCACTGTGTGAAGTTTCATCATGATACTGTACGTGTTGACAGGTGTTATCCTCTCAACGATACTAAGTGACGTAATTACGTTATAGTATCATTGGTTCTGTTTCATAAAGAAAAAATACATGGAAGAAATGTACTCTAATAGAGACATTAAACTTTGCTTTACTCCACCAAAATGTGCCTCTCAAAATGCGGGAAATGGTGTTTTAAAGGGTTAAAATTTCCAAAATTTCCCAGACCCCTCTGGATTTGGCGCACCTTTGGCACGTGACATGTCAGCCGCCCGTCCAAAACTTCTTGCCGCTACCTCTGAGTATATTATCATGTAAAAAATTTGCAGTTCGTTTTCAGAATGCAGCTGTTTTGCGAAATAGTTGTTGATTTAAATTTTTTTCAGTAGAATTTTTTTTATATGTTTACACAGTCTACGTCATGACTTAAACTAAATCGTGGATATTTTATGCAGTTTTATAAGTTAATAATTGCCTGAAATAAAATTAAACATCTGGAGACCTGAGTGAACCAGCTACAATTGCTAGCCAAGGAATGAAACCACAAAACTTGTGATGTTGTTCATATTATTATGCCATTTTCAAGAAGTCAGCACCTTGAAAGTGTCTTCAGACAAGCGCGAGGCTTCTATCTCGTTTCTCATTGTGAAGTCATGATTCTTGATGGGATTAGTTTGAATTCGAACGGCATTCCATTAAGAGGTTGGACTGTCTGAGGTAAACGTTAAAAGACGACAGTAATTAATGATTTAACAATGTGTGTTAGGAGAGTACTTGTATTCCGATTGTATGAAACAATGTTTTTTTGACCCCATGCCCCAGACAAGCACTGCTGGGAATATGTGTGTGTGTGTGTGTGTGTGTGTGTGTGTATGTTGTGGGTACTGGCAGTGGCACACCAGATCGATACCCATCAGCTCCAACGGCCAGACGAGGTCATCACTGAATCCACTTCACACGCTTACAGAACATCATTCAAGCCTCCAAACACACACACACACACACACACACACACACACAATGCTTGAGTAGCTTTAGAGAGAGAAAACTCAGCTCACATGTAGCCTGTCTGTTAACACAAGAACACTGTGTTTCTCTCTCACACACACACACACACACATTTAACTATTTAAGTTGCAGTTTTTGCTTAAAAAGCAGTTTTTCTCTGTGGGGACCTGAGATCAAACCAGTGGGGCAGCACGGCGCTGTAAATGCCTCTGCATGCTCTTGCGACAAGGCTTTCGCAGATAGCTTTTCGCAGACAGTTGTAATTTATCGTTGAGCGGGGAGTAATAGGCGTGCGCGATGTTATTCACCGCCACAACGCAAGGGGGCGCGAAGTCGCGAAATCGCTAGGAGTAGTTGGTGGGTGTGGTTAGTGGAGTGTTTATCCTCCGGTTACTTATAATGACTAGAACTGGAGTCGTATAGATGTACGTACTTCCTCACTTCCTCGATCAACCGCTCTTCGTGCTGCTCCATCTTCGCTCGTGTTTTTAAAAATGGCAGTAGTGAAAACAAATCAAACCGGGAAAGTAGGGAAGCGGAAGTGCGTGTACAGCGGATGTAGAGTGGACCAATCAGAGCCGTCTTGTCTGCGACGCTGTCTGCGAGGCTTCTGCGGTGGTCACAATTTTTGGGAGGTGCGCGCAGAGAGTCTGCGAAGGTGGGGGGGCTACGCAGACACCACCTGCGACACCGTCTGCGAGGACTGCGTTGTCAGAATAAATTGGCCTTAAGTGGTTAGCACTGTCGCCTCACAGCAAGAAGGTTCTGGGTTCAAGCCCAGCAGTCAGCAGGGGCCTTTCTGTGTGGAGTTTCCATGTTCTCCCCGTGTCTGCATGGGTTTCCTACGGGTGCTCCGGTTTCTCCCACAGTCCAAAGACATGTGGTTAGGTTAATATGGGACGGCCTTGGGTGCTTGAGTGAGGCAACGAACTCCCAACTGCTCCCCGGGCGCTGTTAGCATGGCTGCCCACTGCTCTGGGTATGTGTGTGTGCTCATTGCTCGCATGTGTGTGTTCACTGCTTCAGATGGGTTAAATGCAGAGAGGAATTTCACAAGTGTGTGATGAATAAAGCTGTTCTTCTTCTTCTTAGATATTTGTATCCTTGCGGGGACATTTGGTCCCCAATAAGATATAAAAACTTGCCCACACACACACACACACACCTGTTTTCCTCTACTGAATCATCAACAGAAAGGCCAATTTTTTTTTTCAGAATAGAAAAAAAAACATCATCAAGGTTGTCTGAAAGTTTGAGAAAGAAGAACAATAAGAGATTGTATAAGCTGTATAAATTGCATTTCAGGGAACCTGAGAGAATTTGGACAATTTTAAACGCAAAAACATTGCGGTATGATTTATTTAATATTGGCTAGTTTTCTGTATACGGTTCAGTTCAGTCCTCACGTTGAAACTTATAAACTTTTAAATGTAATTATTTTTTAAAGAGCAAATCAATTCATTGAATTTCAGCTCGTGCACAGGACTGCATGTATATGGTCACTATGGCAACAAGGAATACGTGATTTTGATTGGCTGACAGGTGTGAATTTACTTCTCGAAATTACACACATCGATGCTCCTGAAAGCCTACGAGCATAAATCATGTTTGAAGTGTGGCTTGTTTATACGGTTTTCTATCGTGCCTCCAAACGAATTAAGAAAAACAAAAGGCCCTGATTTTACCATCAATTGAAATTTGGGTGAAATGACGGCAAAGTTAGTGGTATCTCGCTAAACCAGTGCAACCATCATATAACATCCATCCATCCATCCATCCATCCATTATCTGTAACCGCTTATCTTGTACAGGGTTGTGGGCGAGCTGGAGCCTATCCCAGCTGACTACGGGCAAAAGGCGGGGTACACCCTGGACAAGTCGCCAGGTCATCACAGGGCTGACACATAGACACAGACAACCATTCACACTCACATTCACACCTACGGTCAATTTAGAGTCACCAGTTAACCTAACCTGCATGTCTTTGGACTGTGGGGGAAACGGGAGCACCTGGAGGAAACCCACGTGGACACGGGGAGAACATCAAACTCCGCACAGAAAGGCCCTCATTAGCCACTGGGCTCAAACCCAGAACCTTCTTGCTGTGAGGCAACAGTGCTAACCACTACATCACCGTGCCGCCCCATCATATAACAGTAATGGAAATTTAAGTTGTATTCCATTTGCCCTGTGAAGTCGGGATTTCCAAGTTCTGTTAGAAATTTTAACTGGAATGTCTCCTGAAGTCGGATTTCTGACTCAGAAAGTCAGAGGAACCTCAACAATCCTGACTTCAAAATCCAAGATGGCTGCTCCACTCATCAACAGTGTGAAAGCTGGAGTAATATCCTGTTTATGAGCACTTCTGTCTTATTTGTTTCTCATTAAATCAGTCAGACACACAGGACTGCCAACTTCTATCTGTTGTCTACTGGTAAAGCTAACAATG
>NC_083584.1:63164288-63299288 GCF_027579695.1 Neoarius graeffei
AACAACTGTTGTAAGGTTCCCTTGACAACCGAAACAGTGTTTGCACTTTGCAGTGGAGTGTCAAGACTGTTTCCCATAATGCTCGACAAACGACGGAAGCTCCCGAGGTACAAAAAAGCAAAACTGTCGGATTAGGTCCGGTCTGCTTTCACACCTCCAAAAGGTCCGCACCAGGGTTCCTTTGGTCCGGACCGAGTCCGACCTTGCAGCTCGGTCTCGGTCCGCTTGTTTGGTCCGGACCAGAGTTCGGTGGTTTGTATTCAGACCAACCCAAAAGGTCCAGACCAAGGGAAATTTGGTTCGTTTAGTCATTTGGTCCGGACCAAACAACGTAGGTGTGAATACGCCCTATGTGTCAGCCCTGTGATGACCTGCCGACTTGTCCAGGGTGTACCCCGCCTTTCGCCCGTAGTCAGCTGGGATAGGCTCCAGCTTGCCTGCGACCCTGTAGAACAGGATAAGTGGCTACAGATAATGGATGGATGGATGTATATAAACAGAAAAGAGGGTGTGAAAGGAGGGATGGGAGGAAAGCTAGAGAAACAACCCATCTTTTGAACTTTTAGTTCCTTCCCTTCTTTTTTCTTCTTGCACTCATTCATTCATCTTGAGTAAGCACCTTATCCTGATCAGAGTCATGGTATCCTGGGAACACTGGGCGCAAGCTGAGAGTACACCCTGCGTAATCAATCACAGGACACCACACACACACATTTACACTTACTGTAGCACTACCAATCCACCAAGCAGTATGTTTTTGGGAGGAAACCGGAGAACCTAGAGGAAACAGGGAGAGCATGATGCGAAATTCCGCACACACAGGAACCCGAGCTCAGGATCGAAACTGGGATCCTGAGAGCTGTGAGGCAACAATGCTGCCTACCGCAACACCATGTTACTTCTGGAGAATAAAATTCATTTACACTTGCTACAAGATACTGTATATCTGGAGCAAACTCAAACCTTCTAGAGCAGGGGTTCTCAACCTTTTCTACTGTAAAGCCCACCTATTCTTACTTGTAATGAGTCGGGGCCCGTTAAAAAAGATCCCCAATTATATGGGCTCATCTATTCTATTAGAATCTAATAACCCAGGGGTGTCAAACTCAAATACACAGTGAACCAAAATTTAAAACTTGAACAAAGTCGCGGGCCAACATTGAACAAATGAACCTTTTAATATGGACCCAAACAAGTTTTGCTTTAACATTGAATATGGAACAAGCAACGCTTATTACTATACAATATATAACAATAGTGCAGACATGATAAATCGAATTTCAAATAAAAAAACCACATCAATGGCATTAATTTATTAAATAAAATTTAAATAAAAATCGTATGCCTCTTTTCTATTTGCAGCCTTCTGATTTAAATATCAAAATAAACTTTTTCCACAGGCTAATAATTTTAAAAATAAAACAACAATAATAAATCAATCAACCATTCAAGCCCATGCCTTGGAGTAGCAAGAAAAAGTGCATAAAGAAAAGGTTAATTATTGCTCAGTTTGCTACACACTGATCTAATCTGATGTGCCCAAGCCAGATACCTGGCATCTCTTCTTGGATGCTAGTTCATCAATGTCTGGGCTCAGGTTCTGAGCTGAGGAAATCCTCAGTATCGAGCGAAGGTGTTCATCAGTCAGACGTCTCCTGTGAGATGTTTTGGTCATCTTCATTGAGGAGAAAAGTTGCTCACATAGATAAGTGCTGCCGAACATGGAGAGCATCTGAGCAGCTTGGGTGCGGAGCTGAGACATTGTGTCAGGGATGAACTGTGGAAACTGTGCGGCGCCCACAGCATCATACTTTGACTTCAGCGTGTCATTACACTGGAGTTCAATCAGCTCCATTTGGAGGTTGGTTTTTGCGTTTTCCACATCAACTGCGAAGGGATTACTGAGCAGTTCAAACCTACATTTCTGGACATCAAAGTCAGCAAATCGCCGGCTAAACTCAGCGCCAAGTACACTGAGTTTTTCAGTAAACTGTGCGCATGGGAACACGGCGGTAGAGATCTGCGTTTTTATGGTTTGGCAGCAGGGAAAATGGCCAAGGTTTCCTTGCAGCATCTGATTCTTGGTGAAAGTTGTAGCGTGAAGTTGCTATGGCAACTGTCCGTTTGTTGTTGAACGTCTGGACGTCCTACTGCGTTTCTGGGTCCTGTCCTGATTGATGCGCCAAAACAACAGCAGAGCATTATGGGATTTGTAGTATTAGCGGTGAATGCGCTGTATACACAAATCCAACGAGTAGTCATTTGGGATTGCCTCGCGGGCCAAATATAATTACACTGTGGGACAAATTTGGCCCACGGGCCAGAGTTTGACACCCATGTAATAACCTATTGTAAAGTGTATTAACGGGATGCGACATCACTCTCTGTTACAGATGGGAGCCCAGGAATTGAATAAATGCAATAAAACAATGTTTTTAATTGTAGGTGTTGTATTTAAAACTGTATGGATGTACCAGAAGTGAACATAAACCCATGCATGTGGGTCATTCTCAGCCAAAAAGGATTAATGATCCAAAAGTGGAGTCTGGTCCGTTAACACAAGAACTTATTGTCATTCAAACCAAGAAGAACACTCAAAAGAAGTGGAAATAGAAACCACTCAATGGGATTAGACCCTTACATGCTAACAAAGAAGGATTTTTTTTCCCATGAGTTGGAAAATGATCCATCCGTTGAGTTCTCCGACATCTCAAACTAACTGGTGCTGCAGACATCATTCTACACGGACACACAAATGAAAACCTGGAAGAGCATGAAGGTATACAACTTTTTATATGTGGCTAGGGTAAAGATCTGGGGATCAGGATACCACGAGATAGACGGCGGTAGACGGATCTCAGTGCAGGAAGAGTGTTTATTAGCAGCCGTGATATTTACAAAAATGAAAGCAAAATCATAAAGCAGAGTACTTAAACAGCGTTATAAACATGGCTAGAAACAAATGTGACAGTGATAATAATGATACTTTGCAAAGCCTCCATGAAAAGAGCTTCCGTCTCTGGGTGTGCTGGTTGTGCTCAAATCAGTATCAGGTGTTGCCCATAATTACCGTGTCCCAAGCGCACGCACAATGCGCTCTGTGAATGTGTGCGGCCGCTCAAGCTGCACCAGGCTCAAGCACACAAAGGCGTGACAGTCAAGTGTTCACCTGCTGTGTGACCACAACTTTTAGCTCACGTGTATATCGCCATCAAAATGCCTCATCGATAACCCTTCGCAAAGTGTCGCAAGCTGTAGTGTGACCGTAGCTTAATGAGGGAGATGTGACATTGGCTGCAACCCAGCAGTAGTACCCTACTATGAGTAAAAAATTAACTTCAACTTAAAAAAAAAAAAAATGCAGCCCACTGGATGGTGCTTTGCGGCCCAGTGGTTGAGAAACATTGTTTTAAAAGATTTTCCAAAATTCATAGCTAATTGTATCATATCTACTGAAAATGCAGTAACTGATGAATCTCCTTCGGGATTCTAGTGGTGTTACTCCGAATGTCCACATTCACAATTATGATACTCACTTACATGTCCCCTGAATGAAGCTATATCCGTCCACCATCGTACCCAGGCATGGATGAGTAATGCTGCATTCGACTAGGCATGGCAATGTTGTGTTCAACTTCTCCTGGAATGATGAAATATTCCACCTGCATCTGTTCGACATACAAAAGTCTCCATGTTTGTCTTCCACAAGCAAAAATTAACAAGCAGATCCTCCTGTATGTTCATTTATCTCATGCTGTACTGCCTCGATTTGCTTCTCTTTTTCTTTTCTGCAGTCTGCAAAAAGAGAGAGAGCTCTGATTTCTTCTTAAATCTATTTGCACAGTCAATCACACAACAGACTTTAGATCTGTGCTTTGTGTGTTTGCGTAACATTAGAGCTGTGTTACTTCCACCTATGGTGAAGTCATGTGTATTCCCGCTATTGTACCTTATTGTGCCCTCTGCTGTCTGAACAATGCAATTACAACTTAGAGAAATTAAGTGTATACACAGCTTGATAATAATCACAATTCATACTGTCATAAATTCATATCGTAATTTGTCTATCATCGCATGATATATTGTTACATGCCTGGTAAGAAGTTCTGCTGCATTTACTGTTGGTAAGATAGGGTAAGGTAGGGTAGGTTATTACCTCTATCTTTTCGAATTTTAATGTATCTTTCACCTGGAAATGTGGATAAAATATGATCTGAAATACATGATATGGAGAAGGCAATCTTGCCTTAGGCAACTGATTTCTTTCTTGTTTTTCACCTCCAATGAATCGTCAAATTCCAGCTGGTTAACAAGCTGTGACTTAACGGCCAGCACTGACTGCATGTTGAGTCTATTTTTTGGCCCATTTTTGTTTAAATTTTGAAATGCGATCCAGCTGATCCATTTGAGAATCAAAGTTCCCTAGCTTGCCTTTTCTTTTAAGTTTTTAGTTCATACACACTCAGTCTGGGCTTACGGCTATCCATGACTTTTTTTCAATTGTTTTTCTGACTCCAGTTAAAAACTGTTAAGATCTAACTGACTGCACACTGGTTATAAAACCTCAGACACAAATAACATTCCTGAATTAATTAGTTTCACATTCCAGGATTTTACATTCATTGAGTTGTTTTGTGTATCAGGTTGTGTGTCTGATACTCATGACATTTACATTCACAAAATATTCTGGTTTTTGCTCTTATTCCAAAAAAAACCCATGATATTCCTACCAAGTTGTTTACATGGCTAATGAAAAGGAATATTCCACTAATATTCCCGTTTACATGCAGCCGTGCATGTGCCGAGTAACGTAAAATGCGCCCATGTTGGTTTGTGTCCAACGTACAGAGCTGACCGTAAACAGGACATGAAACAGTAAACAGGGTGTTGCAAACTGCTATCAAACCCACCAATTTTGACACATATTCCAAATGGGCTGTATACATGTCCAAAGAATTCTCCTAAATCCTGAATAATATCAGCATCTAAAAATGTTAAATTCGGAATAAGGCCAAATTCCGACTATCCAAATGGAAAATGCTGTTTATGTGACCCGTGTCAAATTGTATCAAATATTGTCATGTAAACATACTGAATGCAATTTCCTGATTATTCATGTCAAATCTACTGCCCCCTAGTGGTCATGTCCCTTGTGTATGTGCAAAGTATGGGAGTAACAATGACCCTAAAGGCCTCTGCATGCTCTTGCGACAAGGCTTTCGCAGATAGCTTTTCGCAGACAGTTGTAATTTATCGTTGAGCGGGGAGTAATAGGCGTGCGCGATGTTATTCACCGCCACAACGCAAGGGGGCGCGAAGTCGCGATATCGCTAGGAGTAGTTGGTGGGTGTGGTTAGTGGAGTGTTTATCCTCCAGTTACTTATAATGACTAGAACTGGAGTCGTATAGATGTACGTACTTCCTCACTTCCTCGATCAACCGCTCTTCGTGCTGCTCCATCTTCGCTCGTGTTTTTAAAAATGGCGGTCGTGAAAACAAAACAAACCGGGAAAGTAGGGAAGCGGAAGTGCGTGTACAGCGGATGTAGAGTGGACCAATCAGAGCCCTCTTGTCTGCGACGCTGTCTGTGAGGCTGTCTGCAGTGGTCACAATTTTTGGGAGGTGCGCGCAGAGCGTCTGCGAAGGGGGGGGCTACGCAGACGCCATCTGCGACGCCATCTGCGAGGACTGCGTTGTCAGCATAAATTGGCCTTAACCCATAACTATCTCATCGCTTGTTTACCGCAATGCCTTATGGGCGATCCCTGAGGTCAGCTCCTCCATATTGTTTACTTTCGCCTTTGTTAAACCCTGCATTGTTGTGTCTAACTGGTTTTAACCATGCCACCTAAAGTGAATTGCCGTGTGCCTTACTGTGTCTCCACAACAAAGAGAACACCTAATTTGAGCTTTTATCAGCTGCCAGTCGAGAAGAGAAGAAAGAAATGGATAAGTTTAATCCCCAATGAAAATCTTTGAACTGAATTGAAATGGACAAATGTTTGCATCTTACATTTCTCTGGTGGGAAAAAAGCTGTACTTAAACTGTGACCCAGCAATATTTCCATGGTCTGCAGAACGGCCTTCGGTTATAGAAGATTATAACAATCAACACTGTTCATCGTCTGAAACTAGCAATATTCCAAAGCCTGTAAAACAAAGAAGCATTCTTCGGCCTTTGGCTCTCAACATACCAAAGCACTCGGCAGCTGAACGAACCTGTCGGACCGATAAAACTCCCAAACCACCAAGGGTTCTCTTTCGGGTATGGATAATGTTCAGTGTACCTCACTAGCGGCATTTATTGAAGTAAATGCATTTATACTGAACATGACATGGCAGATCAGTGGGTTTCCAAAGATTGTTTTTCTTGTAATGTTTCCTGATATCAAGTTTTATTTAACTAATCACTCATTTATCACTCTGACCATTATTCACCCACAAATCCCCCGCGAGAGCACTGCTCCATGCCAGTTCCTGATATTCAGATAGATTTGATTTCTCAATAAAGTTTAGCCTGTCCTCAGAAATAAGACATTCTGAGATTTGATGCTGTTGTTGTAGACTCGGTCTAGACTCTTACCTTCTCACCAAGCTTGAGTTGGATTCCGATTTTCCTGCTCTAAACCCTCGACATGTTATCCACCTCTTTAAATCACCAATTTCATTATCTTCCACGACACAGCACGGCAAAATTGCTCCTCTCACATCGCTCTGATGTAAAATTAATCTGGCATCCATCAGATTGCTCAACTACTGACCCCAGCTATCCTCCATAATGCATTGCGGTAAATAAGTGATGACATAGTTATGCTTGGGGGATATTGGCTAATTTGAATTGATCAATTCAGATTTAAAAGACAAAACAATTGAAACGAATCGAGGCAACAAAACAATCACAAACTGATTATTATCCATCATAACCGATGATCGAAAAAAGGACACAATTTGTAAAGTTGTATGTTAATAGGCTTGCTTGTAATTAAGTACAACTCTGATGCTTAATCGTTTTTCTTTGCAATGTCAAGATTTTTGGAAAAAAAATTTAAATTGCAAAATACAGAATCATGTAATAATCACAAAATAACAAATCATTAACTTAAATATTTGTATGATATTGTATGAAGCATGAGACACACCTCTTCGACGATCTGTCCTTGACCTTGGCATACATTCATATGAGCAAGCGATAACTTTGTTTCGTATGTATATATTATTTCCAAGGCCTTTTAATATGTCCTGCCGCATGGACATATAATTCACAAACACAACGTTTTTTTTTTTTAAATAACGTAAAGCGTCACCGCATCGAAGGTTGACCCTGAGCTTGGGGTAGTGTCCTGCACGTGGAGCTCCTGCACGTGTTCTCCCCATTTCCGTGCAGATTTCCTCTGTGTTAATTCCTCTAATAACGCGCTGGTAAGTAAACAGGCTTCTCTAGATTGCCCCAAGGAATGTATGTGTGTGCATGATGTCCTGCTGTTGAGTGGGGTCCTGGCTCGGTCTCAGCCCCGGATCCACTGTAACTCTTATTGAAGATGAACGGAAGACTGTGTAAAGGACAGGGAGTGAACAGAAATGTGGGAGACAAAAGAAGAGAGAGAGAGAGAAAACAAAGATGGGGAGAACAAGACAAGAGAGACCTTAAGGAAAAAAGATCAGGAGGAAGTGGAAAGTGGACAGCAATAGGAAAAGAAATAGGAAAGAATTCAACAGAAAGAAAAGAGGACAAACATGTCCATCTGGACCAATCTGCAGAAGAAGGATTTCTAGTCCGTGTCTGTGGCATGGGACATCAGCAGCAGCAGCAGGTTCCTGTTCAAGACTTTTCTCCTGAGTGCAGGAGTACCACGAGACATCTGTTCATTACTCACACACACACACTTTATGACTGAGCACAGCGCGTGTGTGAGAGAGAAAGCTGGAAGCTAAATAAAGACTCAGAGCGAACTTATTACTCTGGTTTCACCCCGATGCCTGAAGAAAGCATATTTCATATTTTCTGCTGTCATTATTGTTGTTTATAATGTCAGATTTCACAGTTATGATTATGGAGACTTGCGCTTTGGTCCCAAAACAAAACACAAGGAGGAGCAAAAGCAAGTGACAAGACGAGTGACAACACTGCTATCACTCTGTCAAAACAAATTGCGCGTAAAAACAACCATTCTATAATCAGATATAAAAATCCAACAATGCACCAGGCGGCATGGTGGTGTAGTGGTTAGCGCTGTCGCCTCACAGCAAGAAGGTCCGGGTTCGAGCCCAGTGGCCGGCGAGGGTCTTTCTGTGTGGAGTTTGCATGTTCTCCCCGTGTCCGCGTGGGTTTCCTCCGGGTGCTCCAGTTTCCCCCACAGTCCAAAGACATGCAGGTTAGGTTAACTGGTGACTCTAAATTGAGCGTAGGTGTGGATGTGAGTGTGAATGGTTGTCCGTGTCTATGTGTCAGCCCTGTGATGACCTGGCGGCTTGTCCAGGGTGTACCCCGCCTTTCGCCCGTAGTCAGCTGGGATAGGCTCCAGCTTGCTTGCGACCCTGTAGAACAGGATAAAGCGGCTAGAGATAATGAGATGAGATAAGATGAACAATGCACCAAAACCACACTGCATGAATTACAACCTATGGATGTCTACGATGTTGCACTAACTCCGACAGTGCTAAAATGTGACGTGTGTGCAAAAAGTGGGCATGTTGCAGGTGATTTACAAATAATGGATCTATTTATCAACCTGGATACAAACAAACTGATTTCGTAAATCTTTTGCAGGAGTATTTACGCAAGAAATTAAAATCCAGTTGGTTCAGAGCTTCCGTTCCATTTTTCCGAAGGTATACAGTATCCTTTTCCGTTATGCTCTCCATTCCTCTCCAAACGGGCAGCACTGTGGTGCAGTGGTTAGCACTGTTGCCTCACAGCAAGAAGGTTATGGGTTTGAGCCCAGTGGCCAGTGGGGGCCTTTCTGTGCGGAGTTTGCATGTTCTCCCCGTGTCTGCATGGGTTTCCTCCGGGTGCTCCGGTTTCCCCCACAGTCCAAAGACATGCAGGTTAGGTTAACATGGGGCAGCCATGGCCTGAGTTTGGGCTGAAGTGCCCTTGAGCAAGGGTACCGAACCCACAACTGCTCCCTGGGCACTGTAGCGTAGCTGCCCACTCCTCTGGTTATGTGTGTGGGCTCATTGATCACTTGTGTGTTCATGGGTGTTCACTGCTTCAGATGGGTTAAATGTAGAGGTTAAAATTTACTTTGTGCTTGAATGTGCGTGTGACAAATAAAGGCTTTGTAACTAATGACACGCCCACTGATGTCATGGTTCATGCTGGAAAAAACAGCTATATTTTGATTCCAGCTGGGAATTAACCTTTCAGTTTCTGAACCAATTTCTTTTTGGTTGAAATGATGTGAATGGTTCAAAAATATGGTGTGCGAACCAGAATAGAACCTGTTCCCTGTTGGTGTAAAAAGGGGACTCAGTCAGTGCGTTTACATGCACATCCAAATCGAGCTACTGTCGGTAATCGAACTAAGGGTCCCAGCAGGGGTGCCAGAGAAATCCAATCCTACATGCACACAAGGAAATCGAGCTATTGTGTGAGGTACATTGTTCACCCGAGCCACAGGTGGCGCTACACACCCCATCGTGTTGGTAAACTTCCGGTTGTCGTCATGAAGAAGAGCTATTTAAGAGTATAAACAAAGTTATCAGTTCAGTTTTTTTTTGCTCACAATTTAACTTATGTCTTAATAAACACACAAAAAGTTCAATTGTTTTGTTTTTATTGACATTCTTCAGATGTTGGACATATATATATATATACACACACACACACACAAATACACTACTACTGTTGTCATGCCGACCGAGGCTGTTGTGTTTCCCGTTTGTGGTCTCGTCACTCGTTACTTCCGGAAGGGGCAGTGCTGAAGTAAGTAGCTTGACTACATAGCTCGATAGGGTTTACATGCACTAAGTAGCTCGGCTACAATCGCATAATCTAGGTCGCGTAGCTTGATTACGAGAAATCCAGTTCGTCTCGATTTCAGCCGAGCTAAGGTGTTTCCATGGCATTTAGAACTTCAATTTCAGTCTAGCTACGGCAGAAATTTGATTTTCTCTATGTGCATGTAAACGCACTGAGTGATAGCACCCATCAGAAGACTCTCTGAGTAAAGGTTCACAAGCCAAAGTGTACTTATGCCACATTTCCTAAGGTATCGTAGGGGCTAAAGGCATTGATGTGCCTTCTTGAGCATTATCTCTGTGTTGTATGTCCACACTTGGTCGTCAGAGGTCTGTTGTCCCAGGAAACGGAAGCAACTGATGATATCCACTGGTGTCCCAGCAAGGCTGATGGGGGAGTGGCTTCCTCAATGGTTTCTGAAGTCTATAATGAGCGCTTTAGTTTTACTGACGTTCAGTGCAAGGTTGCGGTCCTTGCTCCACCTTGCCAGCTGGACTACCTCATCTCTACACTCTGTCTCCACAGTTCTGAAGAAGCACCCGATTTTTTTTTTTTTTGTCCTGGAACACTATACAAGTTCATTCTCATGGCAGTAATTACTATATTTGAATTAAACGTACTATCATTTATATTTAAAGGCTTGTAAATAGACTTGTAATAGTAAAGGACCCATCAATCTTCTGGAAATGTATACATATGAATTAACCAATCAGAGCTTGTTTTTAAGAGCAAGTATTATTAACAGGACAATCAGAGTTCGTATTTAACAGTATAAATATAAATGGACCAATCAGAGCTTGTTATAAAGTCTGGATTTAACAGTGTGTAATATTGACAAAGCAATCGGAGCTCAGTTTAGAGTTCATGCTTAACGGTCTGTAAGATTAATGGACCAATTGCATAAGCGATTGTAACAAACTGATTATATTAGAGGATGACATCAGAGAGCTGGGGTGGGTTTCCCAAAAGCCTCTTAATGCTAAGAACTTCTTTAACTGCCTCTCATTGTTAAGCTAATGTAGTTTTCCTAAACACCATCGTAGCCAAAATGGTACTTTAATTCACTCTTAAGTTACGACGGACCTGGATCACTCTTTCACAGCAAAGAACGTCTTTAGCACTCACTTGCAGCCCAATACACAGAATGTACATGCACCTCTGTGAGACTCTGATAATCAATGGACAGAAACTGGTATTGAATCTGTTGCAGGTATTTTTTTTTTCTTGTACATTGCACGTACATTGAATTAATTATGAAGTAAATATACACATAATGTTATGACTATATTTCAATACATTATGAAATTCCATTATTATCCATAACCACTTACCCTGTGCAGGGTTGCAGGCAAGCTGGAGCCTATCCCAGCTGACTATGGGCAAGAGGCGGGGTACACCCTGGACAAGTCACCAGATCATCACAGGGCTGACACATATGGCCCTTTTCCACTACCCTTTTTCAGCTCACTTCAGCCCGACACGGCTCGGGTTTCGACTACCTCAGAGCAGCACGACTCAGCACCCAAAACTCGCACGGTTTTGGAGTGGGGCTGAAGCGAGCCAAACCGAGCCAAGTGGGGCTAGGGGCGTGAGGAGACACTCCCCTGTGCACTGATTGGTGAGGAGGAGTGTCCTCACATGCCCACACACGCCCCGCGAGCACGCTGGGATCTGTAAACACCGTAAACCCGGAAGAAGAAGAATTACGAATTACAAGAATTTCTGAAGCCTTATGCGCCTCGCCTCATCTATATGCTCTTGCCAGTATCTGTTGGCGTTGTCGGTGACAACAAGCCACAGCACCAAGACCAGCAACACTAACGACTCCATGTCCTCCATGTTTATTGTTTACTATCCGGGTCGTGAGACTACCGCTTAAAAGGTCACTGATGTCACTGTTTGCGCCGCCTGACATCACGTGACGTCCACCCACTTTCGCTAACTCCACCCAATGTGTCCACCCACTTCCAGCCAGCACGGTTCAGCGCGGTTGTAGTCAAAATGCAACTCCAACAGCCCCACTCAGCTCGACTCAGCCCAACTCAGCCGCGTTGGTAGTGGAAAAGCGGCAATAGAGACAAACAACCATTCAGGCTCTGGGTTCAAACCCAGCGGCCGGCGAGGGCCTTTCTGTGTGGAGTTTGCATGTTCTCCCCATGTCTGCGTGGGCTTCCTCTGGGTGCTCCGGTTTCCCCCACAGTCCAAAGACATGCAGTTAGGTTAACGTGCCCTTGAGCAAGGTACTTAACCCCTGACTGCTCCCCGGGTGCTCTGGTGTGGCTGCCCACTGCTCTGGGTGTGTGTGCGTGTGTTCACTGCTTCAGATGGGATAAATGCAGAGGATGAATTTCACTGTGCTTGAAGTGTGCCTGTGACAAATAAAGGTTTCTTCTTCTTCACCACACACACATTCACACCTACGGTCAATTTAGAGCCACCAATTAGCCTAACCTGCATGTTTTTGGACTGTGGTGGAAACTGGAGCACCCAGAGGAAACCCACACAGACACGGGGAGAACATGCAAATGTCACACAGAAAGGCTCCCGTTGGCCACTGGGCTCAAACCCACAACCTTCCTGATGTGAGGTAACAGTGTTAACCACTACACTGCCGTACTGCCCCACATTATGAAATTACATGTATGAAATGAAATATCATAATGTCACATTGATAGCACCACATTTTAATCAAATTTAACTCCATTAGTAGGCAAGTGAGAATCTAATTTAGTGTCGTAATTGAGACAAACCGCTGCACCTGTAATATTGTATATTATATATATTGCCAACTTAGCATTGTGAATAACAGTTAAAATAATTATGGCTGCACTCCAGAGGATCCACTCCAAAGCACTACTTGTCTGGCCAGCAGGTCTAGTTTTGTCTGTTTAAGTCCCATCTGGTCTTGATGGTGCTGCTTCCTTTGGTCATGCAGGTCTCGGAGCAACTAGAGCTGCTTCTTCTCAATGTTGAACAGCTCCTGGGTGCACTGACACTCAGCCAGCTGTACTTTGGCTGCCTGCAGCCTGGGAAGCGGTCAACCGAGAGGGTCCAGAGGATGAGGAGGCAGTGGGGCCATATGGGGTGGGCAGTAGGGAGGCACTGCAGTCTGGGGAGGAGGAGGCAGGTAATGGTATTGATGCCTCCTTCCCACAACATCAATGCCTCCAGATATGCCCTCTGTGGCTGTTTGCCCCAGTATTGTGAGGACCAGTATTGCGAGGACCCATTCTTCCTCTGGGGTCAGGGGAGTCACAGTGGACCACTGTTTCCACCACCGGTCACCCTTTCCCTCTCTCTCCTCACTTCTTCTCCCCTCCTCTTTGCTTTGCTGGAGACGTCCTGCCACTTTCTCATTATTTCTTCTGCAATCCTTGATTGAGTGCTTGAAGCACTGAGGTTCACAGAGATGGACTTCCACAACTGTGTCTTAGTTTTATTTGCAGACTGGCTCTCAGATTTGGTGACCAGCACTTCTTTATGCTGTTCTACAGCATCCGGCAAAATAGACAAGTCAGCTTTAGTGAATGCAGGCTTACTCATTTTCTTCGCCTCCACTGCACTCGCCAAATACCACTCAGCTGCACGCCAATTTATCAGGGAGATTAAGCTCTTGATTGGGTAACAATGAAATGAGTGGGCACAGGGAAAACATTTTACTGAATTACTGAGCTTTTTATTTGCTCATTCTTTCATGTGAACATTTGTTCATTTAATTGAAAAGCATGCTTGGAAAAAAAAAGTTATTGTTCAAAAATAAAAATTGTTTCAATTGTTAATTACCACATTATGTATGTAATGAATAATGATGATAGAATACAGTATATTAACATTTTAAGCACTTTATATTTCATGAGGGTGGCACAGTGGTGTAGTGGTTAGCGCTGTCGCCACACAGCAAGAAGGTTCTGGGTTTGAGCCCAGTGGCCGGCGAGGGCCTTTCTGTGTGGAGTTTGCATGTTCTCCCCGTGTCCGCGTGGGTTTCCTCCAGGTGCTCCGGTTTCCCCCACAGTCCAAAGACATGCAGGTTAGGTTAACTGGTGACTCTAAATTGACCGTAGGTGTGAATGTGAGTGTGAATGGTTGTGTGTCTCTATGTGTCAGCCCTGTGATGACCTGGTGACTTGTCCAGAGTGTACCCCGCCTCTTGCCCATAGTCAGCTGGGATAGGCTCCAGCTTGCCCATGACCCTGCACAAGATAAGTGGTTACGGATAATGGATAGATATTTCATTGGTTTTCGGTTAAAAACGAACGTTCTGTGACCTCATCGACTGGATTTAGCAACTGTGAATGCCTTTAGCTAGGACACGTGTTGCAAAGAAGCTTTTAGCAAAGTTGTTCTTTAGACTCCTTCTTACGAGTGAGTTCGGGAAAAACCACGTACAGAGACAACGTTCATTGATTAAGAACGTCTATAAACTCATTCATTAGCTCTAAAGTGCAACGTTATTGGGAAACCCACCTCTGGCCATTATTTCCATGCAGTGGTCTACAAGTGTGTGTGTCATGAGCAATTGTGCACAGAGCACTGCAGTACTCTAAACAGCATCCTTGTTTATATTCCGACATTGTGTGTGTGTGTGTGTGTGTGTGTGTGTGTGTGTGTGTGTGTCAGCCTGACAGCTTCGGTCTTTCAGTAACATTCTGAGCATGTTTGAAGTCCATGCCACATTTCATCTGACACTCTTGTGTGCATTCAGAAAAGCATGCGTGCTTACACACACACACGCACACACACACACACACACACACACACACACACACACACACACACACACACACACACATCAGGTTTTATTCTTGTGGTCTCATTGAATTTGTGTGTTCAGCATTTGCTGAGCATTATACATACATATCAGATGCACATACATCTCAGTCTACGGTTCTGTCCCAAACCGCATATGAGTGTATGAAGTAGGATGTCAGAATAGCACATCACTTCTGTTTGACACATTCTTTCACTCTTTCAAAAGACTCCTATTTTTCAACATGACATTCATAATTTATTGTACTTGAGATGTAACATGCGCACACCCCCACACACACCCACGTTTTTACTATCCTTGCGAGGACCTTCCATTGACATAATGATCACTGTTGCTAATTAATGCTATACTAAACCCAAATATAACCCCAACCTTAAGCCCAATAACCAAAAGGAAAACCTTTGGCTTTTTCATTTTCTAAGTAAAAGCTATAGTGTTATTGTTGTTGTTTAAGACAGTCTTTGTGGGGACCAGGCAAATGTCCCCACAAGGTCAAAAAGATCAGATATTCTTATCCTTGTGGGGATAATATAAAAGCTTTAAGATATAAAACCATGCCCCCCCCCCCCCCCCACACACACACACACAGTCAGGTATTCTTACTTTATGTGGACATTTGGTCCCCATAAAAACCCTGAGTGTTTTCTGGTCAAGCTGCTTTTGCTATGTTAGATTTTTGGGTTGGACCAGACAATCAATGCAGGTTGTGACCTCCCTGATTTATAAACAACACACACACACACACACACACACACACACACATGCTTGAGACCTTGTACTTGCGTTATTCATTTATCTTTGCAAACACAGTTTATATACAGAGCCCATGATAAATGGGGTCAATTACAGTACATGTGTATTACGGTGCGATACACTGGAAACATAAGGTGTTCATTCTCTATGTTTTATGTAAGGAATAAAGGCGTGCTTGTCATCTTGTAGATCACAGAGTCTCTGCCTGAACTCATCGCAACTGTGTCGTTGAACTGTACTACTTTCTGAGCATTTGCAGTAACATCTCTGGATTTCTCATTAATTATGCTGCTAGAAAATGATGAGTATGAAAAGAAGCTCTTGTTCTTTTTTCCCCAGGAACTAACCATGAAACCAGACCATTGAGATCATGTTTGTCTTTTTTTCTGATATTAAAAACATTTTAACTGCATGATTATAATGTCATTATAATGCCCACATGTAATGTCAATGTGACACAAAAGTGCAAACCTCTCACTGGAATTACAACAAAGTAGCACCAAAATTGTTCAACACATCACAAAGATTTAAATACAAATATGTATTAAAGCTAGTTGAACCTTGGGTGTAAATCACTTAAGTGTATAAGGAAGAGCCTTTTGCTCCATTGGATTCATTTTGTGGTGACACGCCCCATTTAGTACTTAATACACATTAATGTTATACACAGTGCATCGGATCAGAATGTGTCTTCGAAACTTATTTTATTTTTCTTAACTTCGATCCTACAGAGGATGTGAGGTCACAGCTCAAACCCCACCCTGCAAGACGATCTCTAACCTACCCTGATGTGAATCTATTACAGGCTCCATAAACCTGCCAAACGATCTTGAAATCAATTTGAAAAATCAATCGCAGTCGACGCAGTTCAGAAGGCTTTATGTGAGATCTTATTTGTTTTCTTTCCTTTGGTTTCAAGGTTCCAGTTATTACTGGTACGAGCCAATATTTTTATCTGTCAATCAGCTTTTTTTATATGCTTTGTTCCTCTAGAGCTGGTCAGTTTCCTTTGAACTTGGTTGTGTGGGTATCTTGCTCTCTTTTACCACCTGGAAAGACATTTCAAAAAGGTTCTCATATTAAAAGGTTAAAACGTCAAACTCAGTAACGATTTTTTTTCAGAGCAGAACATTTAAAAAAAAAGTACAAGGTACAAGACTGTGTTCTTTTATGAGGAATAAATAACCAATTTTATTTTTTTCGCAGTGCGGTTTCCATCAAATCCTGTGCTCTGATTGGCTGGCGAGCGGGTCCATATCCTACAGTATGGACCCCAGTTACTGACCCTGGTTACGGACCTCTGGTGACTCGCTCGTTCACAACAACAATAAACATCGTAGAATTTTTTGTCAACATTTATCTTTTTTTTTACAAGATTTATTTATAAGATTATCAAAAATCTTATAAATTTTTGCCAGCATTTCTCAGGAGAATAGCATTAATTTTACAGCATGGATAGCAATAACGACAGTGTTCACAGCGAAAGCGAGCTTTACTACCCTGAGGAAGAAGAAATAAAATAAAACATTTCAGGAGAAAGCTAAAAACCTGTAACTGTTGCTAATGCTGAGCAAAAACATGGCTGAATCCTGAATGACTCTGTAGAATTATACCAGGTGGGTGGAGCACAGAAGCATGGCAGGCCAGAACTGAGTTCTCAATAACTCTTTTTATTTTAGCTTTTCAGCTTTCATATTCACTCATATAGATATACACACACACGTGTTCTAGTCGGAAGAGCTCCCTTCCTCTGCGCCCCCTCCCCTCTTATAGGGCGCGGTCACTGGGGAAGACACACAAACACAGGTTAATTCCCGTCAGGTGCAGTGATTCTGCCACTTACCTTCCCCAACTCCGCCCTCCCTTCACAGACCGATGCTTGACCACGCCCCCGCTGCCACATACCCCCACCACCCGACTCCCCCACCCTTGACGGGAGAGAAAGTCCTCCACGACCATCTGCGCCCCCGGCCTGTGGACCACCTCGAACTTAAACAGCTGGAGTGCCAGATACCAATGGGTGATCCGCGCGTTGGCATCCTTCATGCTGTGGAGCCACTGCAAGGGTGTGTAATCCGACCAGAGGGTGAAAGGGCACCCCAGCAGGTAGTAGCGGAGGGTGAGGACTGCCCACTTGATGGCAAGGCATTCCTTAGTGCTGTACCTGCCCTCACGCACCGACAGCTTGCGGCTGATGTACAGCACTGGACGGTCCTCCCCCTCCACCTCCTGGGACAGAACAGCCCCCAGCCCTCTGTCTGATGCGTCTGTCTGCAAAACAAAGGGGAGAGAAAAGTCAGGGGAGTGTAATAGTGGCCCCCCACACAGTGCAGCCTTTACCTTAGAGAAAGCCCGCTGGCATTGCTCCATCCACTGGACCGGATCTGGTGCCCCCTTTTTAGTGAGATCAGTCTGCGGGCTGGTGACATCTGAATAATTAGGTATAAATCTACGATAGTAGCCAGCCAGCCCCAGGAACTGTCTCACCCCCTTTTTGGTCTTGGGCCTCGGGCAGGCTGCAATCATTGCTGTCTTATTGATTTGGGGACACACCTGCCCATTGCCCAAATGGAAGCCCAGATACTGTACTTCCACCCGCCCAATCACACACTTCTTCGGGTTGGCTGTGAGCCCCGCTCGCCTCAGTGACCTAAGGACGGCCCTCAGGTGTTCTAGGTGCCACGGCCAGTCATTACTATAAATAATAATGTCATCCAGGTATGCAGCCGCATAGGTGGCATGGGGGCATAGGACCCTATCCATAAGCTGCTGGAACATAGCGGGTGCCCCAAACAGCCCAAAAGGAAGTGTGACGAACTGGTGTAAGCCAAATGGTGTGGAAAAGGCCATTTTTTCTTGGGATAGCGGAGTCAAGGGGATCTGCCAATATCCCTTTGTCAAATCCAGTGTCGAATAAAAGCGTGCCGTGCCTAGTCGATCGAGCAACTTGTCAATACGAGGCATTGGGTACGCGTCATACTTAGACACCGCATTGACCTTTCTATAGTCCACACAGAACTGGACAGACCCATCGGCCTTGGGAACCAAGACCACCGGGCTGCTCCAGTCACTGTGGGACTCCTCAACGATGCCCATTTCGAGCATGGCCTCGAGTTCTTCCCGAACCACCTTTTTCTTGTGTTCAGGCAGTCTGTAAGGGCGGCTGCACACTACCACCCCCAGGGGCGTCTCAGTGTGGTGTTCTATGAGGTGGGTGCGGCCGGGCAGGGGCGAGAACATGTCAAAAAATTCTGTTTGCAACTGGACTATCTCCGGGAGCTGGGTCGGGGAGAAGTGGTCTCCACAGGGGACCAGAGCGGTGGGCGATGTCAATTTTCCCTTTTGAATCTCCGGCCCTAGCTCCGCCTTCTCTGGAACCACTGACACCAACGCCACAGGGACCTCCTCGTTCCAAAGTTTTAACAGGTTGAGGTGGTAAATCTCTAATGCCCCACCCCTGTCCATTCACCTCACCTCATAGTCGACGTCCCCAACTCGCCGTGCGACCTCAAAGGGTCCTTGCCACCTGGCGATTAATTTGGAGCTCGACGTGGGCAACAGCACAAGTACTTTATCTCCCGGTGTGAACTCCCTAAGGCACGTGCCCCTGTCGTACAGACAAACTTGACGTTCTTGGGCCTGCCGCAAATTCTCCTGGGTTAAGTGCGTGAGGGTGTGGAGTATGGCACGCAGGTCGATAACGTACTGAATTTCATTTTTACTTGTTGAAGGTCCCTCCTCCCAGTTTTCCCACAGCACATCTAGAATGCCACACGGCTTACGCCTATATAATAATTTGAACAGGGAGAACCCCGTAGAGGCTTGTGGGACCTCTGCGAATAACAGGGGCTCGAGCCATTTATCCCAGTTGCGTGCGTCCTCGCTTACAAATTTTTTAATTATGGTTTTGAGGGTGCGGTTGAACCGTTCGACTAAGCCATCCGTTTGTGGGTGATAAACGCTGGTGCGGATCGGCTTAATTCCCAGTAACCCATACAGTTCGCGCAGTGTACGTGACATAAACGTAGTGCCTTGATCAGTCAGAATCTCTTTGGGGATTCCGACTCAGGAGATGACGCAGAAGAGTGCTTCCACAATACTACGTGCTGAGATATTGTGAAGAGGCACTGCTTCCGGATATTGCGTTGCATAGTCCACCAAAACTAAAATAAAGCGATACCCTCGTGTTGACTGATCTAATGGCCCGACAAGATCCATCCCAATTCTTTCAAATGGGGTCTCGATTAATGGCAGAGGGCGCAAAGGCATTTTTGGAATGGCCGTTGGATTTACTAACTGGCATTTGCGGCACGCCGTACACCACCTACAGACATCGCCGCGAATCCCTGGCCAATAGAACCGGGCCATTATTCGGGCTAGTGTCTTATCCTGCCCTAACTGTCCGGCCATGGGATTAAAGTGAGCCACCTGGAATATAGATTCCCAGTGGCTCTTTGGGATTAAAAGCTGTGTGATCTGCTCCTTTGTCTGAGTGTCCTGCGTCACTCGGTATAATCTATCCTTAAAAATGGAGAAATAGGGGAAGGACGGGGTGGCGTTTGACTGGAGCATTTGACCATCAATTACTCTCACTTGGTCAAATGCATGCCACAGAGTCTCGTCTCGCGACTGCTCTAATGGGAAATCCGCAAGGGATTCCCCGAGAGAGGGAAGAGGAGCATGCTGCTCCTCACTCTGACGCGGTGGTGCCGTGGACGGCTCTGTGACAGCTGCTCCCGCCAAAGCCACACTGGGACCTCCCCCCACTAAATTATGGTAGGCCCCACTCTTCACTAAATGTGTCATTAATTCCCCGAATCCCGGCCAATCAGTCCCCAAAATTATCGAGTGGGTGAGGCAAGGATTAACCGTCGCCTGTACTCTAAATTTCTCCCCTCGAAATAGAATGCGGACCAACACTAAAGGGTAGTTGTGAACATCCCCGTGCACACACAACACCTTCACCAATTGTGCTCTCCCCAATGTCTTGTCTTGCACCAGGCTTTGGTGGATTGAGGTCTGATTACAGCCAGAGTCCACCAAAGCCTGATACATATCCCCTTGGATACTCACTGGTATGCGATACGCTCCAGCCTGATCGAGGGTGGTCCCTGGTGCGTCGGGGATCCGGACCACTGCGCCCACTTCCATCACCAAGCACTGATGCTGGAGGTGCCCCGGCTCCCCGCAGTGCCAGCAAACCGGCCCAGGCTCTCTCTCTGCACCGGTGTTCTGGAGATCACTCACCTGAGGGGGGGAAGACACAGACACGGAAGTAGGAAACGGTAGGACACCGTGGGTGCGGCAGGCTAGCTGGGATGGAGCCGGCCCCCACCTCCGCGGTGGGGGAATGGGGCGAGGACGAGGAACAGAAGGGGGGAGAGAGAGGGGAGGGGAGAAGGGGAGACATGCTGTCCTGCAGTCGGAACGGCCACCATATGGTCCTCCACCAGCTCGATGGCCTGATCCAGCGACGCTGGGCGATGGCACTGGACCCACTCCGCGGTTCCTTCCGGAAGTCGAGCGATGAATTGTTCCAGTGCCACCAGATCGATGATTCCCTTGGCGTCGCAGTTGTCGACCCTCAGCCACTGCCGGCAGGCGTCCCAGAGTTGCTGGCCGAATGCGAACGGCCGGCCGACCTCCTCCAAGTGCAGCGTGCGGAAGCGCTGCTGCTGCTGCTCCAGGGCGCGACCCAGGTGCTGGAGGACGGCCCTGCGAAGGTCCGCGTAGACCAGCCAGCTGTCAGCGGGGAGCTGTAGTGCGGCCAGCTGTGCCTCGCCCGTTAGCAGGGGGAGGAGGCACGCCGCTCGCTGTTCCATCGGCCAACGCCACGCCTCGGCTGCCTGCTTGAAAAGAGCGAGGAAGGCTTCGGGGTCGTCCTGCGGACCCATCTTTGTTAGGGTGAGGTGGGGCGGGTCTGTGGCGGTGGTGATCGGGTCCCCCGCCGACGCGAGCAGGTGCCGGAACGCCTGGCGATCTTCCTGTTGCGCCAGCACCAGGGCTTCGAAGCGCTGTTCTTGTTGCTTCCAGAGGGTGATCAGCGCCTGGTGCTGGCTCTGTTGGGCCGTGGCGAGGGCATGGACCAGGTCCTGAAAGGGGGAGGACTCCATGTGGCCGTTCCCTTGTGCACTATCCCGGGTTTCAGCACCACTGTAGAATTATACCAGGAGAGTGGAGCACAGAAGCATGGCAGGCCAGAACTGAGTTCTCAATAACTCTTTTTATTTTAGCTTTTCAGCTTTTATATTCACTCATATAGATATACACACACACATGTGTTCTGGTTGGAAGAGCTCCCTTCCTCTGCACTCCCTCCCCTCTCATAGGGCACGGTCACTGGGGAAGACACACAAACACAGGTTAATTCCCGTCAGGTGCAGTGATTCTGCCACTTAACTTCCCTGACTCCGCCCTCCCTTCACAGACCGACGCATGACCACGCCCCCACTGCCACAGACTCCTATTTGTATAAATAGGGGACTACATAGGCAGCAAAATGTAGTTTTTTTCCTGTCATGGAAGTGCACTTGTATACCGAGGAGAAAGCAATTTGCATTACAGCCGTGAATGAGAATTCAAAATAGCATTAATTTTACAGCATGGATAGCGATAACAACAGTGTTCACAGTGAAAGCGACTTTTACTACCCTGAGGAAGACAAAATAAAAGAAAACATTTCAGGAGAAAGCTAAAAACCTCTAACTTGCTAACGCCAAGCAAAAACATGGCTGAATCCTGAATGACTCCTATTTGTATAAATAGGGGACTACATAGGCGGCAAAATATAGTTTTTTTCCTGCCATGGAAGTGCACTTGTATACTGAAGGTGAAGCCATTTGCATTACAGCCGTGAATGAGGATTCAAAATGGCGGCTCGCCTCGGTTTTCCCTTTTGGGCGCTCTCGTTTTCTGTTAGAATTTGGTAAAGAAAAAAATAAATATATTATTTACCAGCTTAAGGTCGGGCCGTATGGTGAAATACCGTGACCTCGGCTTTGAATACTGACCTCAGCCCAGAGGGCCTCGCTCAGTACTTTCAAGACCTTGGTCATGGTATTTCACGATACGGACCTCCCAGCTGGTAAATAACATATATGTATCTTCTGTATAGAGGTGTAGTGGTTAGCACTGTCACCTCACAACAAGGAGGTTCTGGGTTCAAACCTCACGGCCAATGGGGGCCTTTTTGTGTGCAGTTTGAATGTTCTCCCTGTGTCTGTGTGGGTTTCCTCTGGATGCTCCGGTTTCCCCCACAGTCCAAAGACATGCAGATTAGGTAAAATACCCAGCCACTGGGGTACAAGACAGTGCATACTTAGTGCCGGTCCTAAGCCCAGATAATTTGGGGAGGGTTACGTCAGGGAGGGCATCCTGTATAAAACCTATGCCAAATCAAATATGCGGAACAGATCTGCTGTGGCGACCCTGAATGAATGGGAGCAGCTGAAAGAATATATTTTGTATTGTGTTGTGTAATTATTTCTTATATCCTTATTTTATTCCTTATATTCTTGTTTTATTCTTGTACTGCACATATAGCGCATGATTGGACAATCATACAGGGGCTAATAGTGTGTAGTGTGCACTTTTCTCATTAAAGTACAGTTATCAGGGGAAATCTGAAGAGCATTTCAGTACTCACACGCTCTCTCACTCTCTCCATCAGTAATTCAATTTAATTAACTTTAACTCGTTGCAATGTGCTCCCTCTACCTCACTGAAATAGATTAGTGGAAAATCTAATCTACACAATTTCCCCCTCAGCCCAAGTGCACCGAAAAGACCAAAATGAAGTTTGGAGCAAAGCTGCTATATAACTCGCCAGCATACAGTCACCTCGTGGTTAAACACACCAAAAGAAAAAGACGCTAGCTTTGATGGATTTGAATTATATTTGTATGTCATGCAAATAAGAAACACAACATGCTGTATCTTGTAGAAGAAGTGCCTCATAGCCAATGACAATGATAGCATATAATAATATATTTATTTGAATTAGCTAACTAGCTTGCAATTATTACATTATCATATTATGTTAGCTCCCAAATTTTCCGCTGACTTATTCAGGTTTACCTGCCAAACAACGAACTATGGAATTAGGCAAATGATAATGATTATATTACCATTTAATGAGAGGTCAAATATAAGAGAATAAGGTGAACCTGCTGTTATACATGATATACCATAGGTGCTAAAGAAGGCAACTGGACTTGCTTGAAATTTTTGACGAATTTCAAGCAAGTCCAATTGCCTTTTTCAGCACCTTATGGGTTACTATGACCTGGATGAATGAGAACCTTCACAAACATGTCCAGTCAAGTCAAAGTCCCTTCCCACGCCATGTGGCGCATAGGGCGGCGCCAATCTCTGTTTCCGTAGCCCTTGGCCTCTCGCCTATTACATAGCTAGGGTTACAGTGGGGGGCTAGTCCTCTGGTAACTGTGAGAGTTTGACTCCCTACTCGCATCTGTATTGCAGCGTGCCTTGCCAGAAGGTATCATTTTTATGATGGTCTTTGGTATGACCCAACCGTGAGTAGAACTTGCAATCTCCCAATCAAGAGGCAGACATGCTAACCACTAGGCCAACTTGCGGTAGACAAACATATAAGTGATCTATTATCTTCTATTTTTGTCTGTCAAACAGTAAATAGGAACTAATTGCAGGTAGAAACTAAAGTTGTTTTGTGGGGAATTAACAAAATGTCACACCACACATGCCATAGGATTGGTCCAAAGATTCACTCGAGCCTGTAGTTTGTATTTGCTGCTTTACCACATCATAGCTAATTTGCATAGAACTGAGAATTGCAATTCAAATGTTGCTTGTCAGGCATTCACTGTTTCTGGCATGTTCGTGTGACTGTAGAGTTTTGATGCAATAGTTATTCAGTAATTGGTAATGTTTATGTTTTGAAAGTTTGAATTCCGACTGCCATGCGATGATGTCATAATGGAGGTGACAGTAGCAGACAGCACTCACACACTGGTGTGTGTGTGTGTGTGTGTGTGTGTGGTCTAGACTCATCAAGCAAATGTAACAGCATGCCCTTCTGCTGTCCGTTTACAATGCCAAGGCTGGTATTTATACACACACACACCACATCCCTCACACACAGTGGCAGAGAGATGGGAGCAGTAGTGCTGACAAATGAGGTCATACGTAGTGTTATGCTCTCAGACAAGGTGTTGAAACCCCCTACACATGTGCACGCACACACACCTACCCGGACATGAAGCACCTGCAGGGGATTGTCTCCTTTTCTCAGGGATTCCCTTTGAGTCTCTTTCAATCTTTTTCTCTAACTATCATTCTCACCCTCCATATAGCTTCTCACATACTCCTTCATACTCCTCTTTTCTCCCCTCCCCCATACTCTCTTTCTTTCTCTCTGTGTTAATGTCTATCAGCCTCCTTAACCTCCACTCCCCCAATTCCCCTCCCCCAACTTTTTCCCTATATCTATCTCTCTCTCCTCATTGACATTCTCACACACTCAGCTTCCTTGAATCCTCATGGGGAATATCGCACTTACCTGCTCCTGAGGAATTGTGGGTAATGGTACACTCATTTCTCTCCCAAATACCTCCTCTGTGTGTGTGTGTGGGGGGGGTGAGCTTCATGGGCAAGGAGCAAAACACTGTTTGAATAATCTTGCTTAAAAACATCCATCCACCAACCCACACACGCATCATTCATGAAGTGTTCCTTTTGATTATGAGCACATAACAGGAATGAACAATGATAGTGTGTGTTGGACAGAATATATGGCTAGCAATATCTGACAGTTTTGACCTTGTGGAGACATTTGCCTGGTCCATACAGGGTCAAAACTACAAGATATTTTCCTGGTCCCCACAAGGTCAAAACTGACATATTTACCTGGTCCCTACACAGTCAAAATTGTCAGATATTTTCCTGGTCCTCACAAGGTCAAAACTGCCAGACATTTGCCTGGTCCCCACAAGATCAAACCTGCCAGACATTTGCCTGGTCCCCACACAATCAAAACTGGCAGACATTTGCGTGGTCCCCACAAGATCAAACCTGCCAGACATTTGCCTGGTCCCCACACCATCAAAACTGCCAGACATTTGCCTGGTCTCCACAAGATCAAACCTGCCAGGCATTTGCCTGGTCCCCACACCATCAAAACTGACAGATATTTGCCTGGTCCCCACAAGATCAAAACTGGCATATTTGTCTGTTCCCCACAAGGTCAAAACTGCCAGATATTTGCCTGGCCTTCCCAAAATCAAAACTGCCAGACATTTGCCTGGTCCCCACACCATCAAAACTGACAGACATTTGCCTGGCCTTCCCAAAATCAAAACTGCCAGACATTTGCCTGGTCCCCACAAGAATAGACTATGGTTATTCAACTCAAATTTTCACAAATTTTCAGGAATGTTATAGCAGAGAAACCTCTTCAGGAGTCTTCCAATAAAGGAATTATTTAAAGGAAATTTAGGGACATTTCCAATGTCTGAATCTTTTCAGGAATGTTAAGCAAATATTTACTGTGAGAATCGTTTCAAGGACTTCAGCTGTGTTTGCTCAAGAAGTAACTTTTTAGGTACATTTCTGCTAGAAAAAAACCTTTTCAGAGAAACTTCTTCATAACTTCAACTTATGTGTATTTCCACTGCAGAAAACTATTTAGGAACCTTCTATGTGTTTCCATAAGAGAAACCTTTTAGGAACTTTAGGGACATTTCCAATGCAGGAAGCATTTCAGGAATGTAAAACCAATTTCCACTATTTCCTTTTCAACTTCAATTGTCTTACCAGAGGAAGCTTTCCAAAAATGTTTCAACCAGAGGAAACTTTGAAGAATGTTTCACAGCAGAAACCTTTTCAGCAATATTAGGTCTATTTCCTAAAATTGCGAGCAAAAGAGACCCTCAAAACAGTGTTCTAAGAAATGCAATCATTCTCAGTTCCTGCAGTGTGGACACGCAAATAAGGAAAAAGGGAACTTTCGTCAATAGTTGTAAGAACTATACATTTATTAAAAAAGTTGCTCCAGTCCAAAAGTGCCTCCTACGTACGGTTCCAATACAGGAACCTTATCAGGAACTTTAGAGGCATTTCTAGTGGAAGTCAAGTTTTCCTGCAAGAACCTTTTCAGAAACTACTCCAGACATGTTTCTAACAGAGAAACCTTTTCACTAATGTCTCACAGCAGCAACAGAACGTTTTCAGGAACTTTAGGAACATTTCCGGTTCAGGAAATCAGATCACTGTGGCAACCTTTTCAAGAAATTTAGCTGTATCTGTGTTTGTACTGGAACTTTCCAGGAACATTTCTACCTGATGAATGTTTTACCAGAGAAACTTCTTCAGGAACCTTATGTGTAGCTCCACTTCAGGAAATTAGGTGCTTTTGGACCAGATGGTTCTAGGCACACAAACTATCCACTGAGGAGCTACTCCGAGAACTACGTACCTTCAAGGACTTTTTTTCTGTTTGCATTCGTACCACCAGTGGGAACACTGAAGTGATGAAAGTTGTCTGACAGTTGGTATAGTGATGCCACTTCTGCATGACATACAACAGGGGTGTCAAACTCAAATACACAGTGGGCCAAAATTTAAAACTTGAACAAAGTCGCGGGCCAACATTGAACAAATGAACCTTTTAATATGGACCCAAACAAGTTTTGCTTTAACACTGAATATGGAACAAACAACACTTATTACTATACAATATATAACAATAGTGCAGACATGCTAAATCGAATTTCAAATAAAAAAAAAACACATCAGTGGCATTAATTTATTAAATGAAATTTAAATAAATGAATTTTTATTTAAATGAAATTTAAATAAAAATCGTATGCCTCTTTTCTATTTGCAGCCTTCTGATTTAAATATCAAAATAAACTTTTTTCACAGGCTAATAATTTTAAAAATAAAACAACAATAATAAATCAATCAACCATTCAAGCCCATGCCTTGGAGTAGCAAGAAAAAGTGCATAAAGAAAAGGTTAATTATTGCTCAGTTTGCTACACACTGATCTAATCTGATGTGCCCAAGCCAGATAGCTGGCATCTCTTCTTGGATGCTAGTTCATCAATGTCTGGGCTCAGGTTCTGAGCTGAGGAAATCCTCAGTATCGAGCGAAGGTGTTCATCAGTCAGACGTCTCCTGTGAGATGTTTTGGTCATCTTCATTGAGGAGAAAAGTTGCTCACATAGATAAGTGCTGCCGAACATGGAGAGCATCTGAGCAGCTTGGGTGCGGAGCTGAGGCATTGTGTCAGGGATGAACTGTGGAAACTGTGCGGCGCCCACAGCATCATACTTTGACTTCAGCGTGTCATTACACTGGAGTTCAGTCAGCTCCATTTGGAGGTTGGTTGGTGCGTTTTCCACATCAACTGCGAAGGGATTACTGAGCAGTTCAAACCTACATTTCTGGACATCAAAGTCGGCAAATTGCCGGCTAAACTCAGCGGCAAGTACACTGAGTTTTTCAGTAAACTGTGCGCATGGGAACACAGCGGTAGAGATCTGCGTTTTTATGGTTTGACAGCAGGGAAAATGGCCAAGGTTTCCTTGCAGCATCTGATTCTCCCACAGGCACAGTTTAGTTTTAAAAGCCCTCACTGCAGCGTACATGTCTGTGATGATGCACCCCCGCCCCTGAAGCTGCAGGTTCAGCGCATCGAGATGGCTCGAGATGTCACACAGAAAGGCCAGCTCACACAGAAACTTTTGCTTCCGGAGCTCTGCTGTGTCCTTCCCTTTGCTTTCCAGAAACTGACATATTTCCTCACGCAGCTCGAAACATCTGTTCAGTACTTTTCCTCGGCTTAACCATCTCACCTCTGTGTGATACGGCACATCTGCGTATTCCGAACCACACTCCTCCAGAAAAGACTTAAACTGGCAGTGATTCAGACCTTTGGCTCTTATAAAGTTAACTACTTGTGTTACTGTGGTCATAACATGTTCCATCTTTTGGGCTTTGCCACACAGTGATTCCTGATGTATGATGCAGTGATAAACAGTTAGCTCACCTGCACAGTTCTCTTCCCACATCTTCTCCCGAACCCTGCCCACCAGTCCACTCTTTTTACTCTTTTTCCTACTGCATTTCTGGGTCCTGTCCAGATTGACGCGCCAAAACAACAGCAGAGCATTATGGGATTTGTAGTATTAGCGGTGAATGCACTGTATACACAAATCCGACGAGTAGTCATTTGGGATTGCCTCGCGGGCCAAATATAATTACACTGCGGGCCAAATTTGGCCCACGGGCCAGAGTTTGACACCCATGACATACAACAAGAAGAAGCCTGGACTTCACCATTGATCCATTTATCCTTTTCTAATGTTAGTGTTAAGAGCTGTTGTTTGCATGATTAGCGTTTTGCATGGATTTTTAAAAATGGCAGTTGCTGGTGCTGCATTGGCTCATATGTTGGGTCAGTCAACAGAGACTTACCTCACTCATGGTTGGTCTTGTACTGGGAGAGAATCTACCCTAAAGAAGGAGCTAAAAAAAGTCCCTCAAAACAGCGTTCTAAGAGCTACGATCACCCTCAGTTCCTGCAGTGTGGACACACAAAAAAGGGAACATCCTCCAACAGTTCTAAGAACTATGAAAAAGTTCCTCTTGTCCAAAAGTGCCTGTTGTTTAGGAACCATTTGCATAGCAGGAACCTTTTCAGGAATGACAGACAGTCACTTTTTTTTTCAGAAGGTTCATTTGCACAAGAGGAACATTTTCAGGATCTTTACACACCTTTCTGTATGTTAAAGCAGATGAATGGCTGTCTAGATCAAACCAACCAGAACTCCTCATTCATTTCCGACAAATGACAAAAGACAGATACTTTAATGAACCTTTGATTTTCTGTAGCTTTTAAAGTCGCCAGAGGGAAATGACTCAAAGTTCAGATCAAGCTACTCTTTTTTCTTTAAATCTTTCTTCTCTTTCTTTTATTTGCTCTTGGTTGTCATCTCGCTTGCTACGGTAGCACTGAACAAATGCTGTAAGGCCACTTTACGCATGAGTCCATGCTCGGAAATGCTCCGGAGTTGATGACACACATGCTGAGCTGTAATGGCTGGTGTGTGTGTGTGTGTGTGTGTGTGTGTGTGTGTGTGTGTGTGTGATTTCATTTAGAAAATGTTGTAGATTATATGTTTAACCACAGTAGGAGCAAGGGATGGAAATGCGCACACACACACACACACACACACACACACACACACACACACACACACACACACACTGGGTTAACAAAGCAAAATGGGAGCAGGACTCAAAGGAGTGATTCTGTTCAATCCATCAAACACCCCTCACATATCATCACCTCCTACCACCATGTGTGTTAAAGAGAGAGAAAGCGGAGCATGGATGGAGGGAGTGATAGAAATAAGTAAAGGACAGGCAGAAAGGTGCTAGAATGATAAAAAAAAAAGCCTACATGTGAGATGTTAGGAACGGGAAAAGGGTGTGTGTGATGAAAGGAGAAGGTTGTGAAACAGAACGAAGAGAAGAACAGGGGAGAGGAGAGAGTCAGAGACCAAAAGAGAGAGCAGATGGAAAAGGAGATGGAGAAATCGGGATGAATGGATTGAGAGAAGGAGGAGAGAGAGAAAGAGTGGTACATATGGAAATGGGAAAGAGTGGAGAAGAGAGAAAAGGAATGATGGGAGTGTGATGGATGGAGGGAGAGAAAAAAGAAATAAAAAGAAGGAGTCATGTAGATGGAAGACAATAGGAGTGAAAAGGGAGAGAAAGAGGCAGGAGAGGATGAAGAAGAAGAGAGTGTGAGAAAAGATGGAAGTGAAATAAAGGAGTGAGAGAGTGAATTGAGTAGGTAGAAGAGACGAGAAAAAAGAAGAGGGAAAGAAAATAAAACAGAGGGGACAAGCGAAAGGGAAAGGTTGGGTGATTGATTTGGATGGAGAGATTGAAGAGAAAAAAGGATAGAGAAAGAGGGAGGGAGGAGAAGGAAAGAAAATGGGAAGAATTATGAATTGAAAAGGAGGAATAAAACTAGATACGAGAGGGGAAAGGGAAGAAAAGAAAGGCTGAGTGAGGGATCGGGCTGGAGGGATGGAAGAGAAATAAAGAAGAGAGCAAAGGAGGAGGGGGAAAATGAAAAGAGGAAAGTGAAAAAGAGGAGTGGTGCAGGTCGCCGGAGAGAAATCGAGGAGGAGAGAAAGAAGAGTAGGCCATTATGGGAAGTCTGATTGCATTAGTGGTTTTGTTAGATTCACTTTGTGGTAAGAGACAAAATGGAAGGAAATGGTGCAGCTCACACACACACACTGAAGGTGTTGACTATCTGATCTCGTTCCCTTCAGTCAGAATTAGACCAATTTAATAAGCTAATGAAATTATGGGATATTAATGTAATTGAATCTCGGCGGGTGAGCAGCAAGTATGAAATGCGAGGAGACGTCTCTTTCTCTTACATCATTAATGATTCACGTTAACAGCCTAGACAGAGTCACCCTGCAAGTGTGTGAGAGAGAGAGAGAGAGAGAGAGAGGTGGTTTTTATCCAGTCGTGTGACTCAGAAAAATGTAAAATCCCAAACCAGTCATATCTCATATTTATGGCTTTGAAGCATTATCACTGTTAGCGTTACTCTTACACCACAGCACTGCTGAATTCTCTGTTCTGATTGGTCCAAAGATGATTAATATTCTATCACAGCAGCTCTAACACAGTACTGTTTCTATAGTAACAGCTCACCTATAGGGACTTGCATAGTGGACTCTCCACAGAACCTAAATGTAATAATAAACATGTTGCGATTTAACAACAAGCTTTCTTTAGCATTTATGGAAGGAGTCTCCAGTATCAGTGATTAATATCAGTCTATGGTACAGTACAGTGGTGCTTGAAAGTTTGTGAACCCTTTAGAATTTTCTATATTTCTGCATAAATATGATCTAAAACATCATCAGATTTTCACACAAGTCCTAAAAGTAGATAAAGAGAACCCAGTTAAACAAATGAGACACAAATATTATACTTGGTCATTTATTTATTGAGGAAAATGATACAATATTACATATCTGTGAGTGGCAAAAGTATGTGAACCTCTAGGATTAGCAGTTAATTTGAAGGTGAAATTAGAGTCAGGTGTTTGTCATCCCATTGATTGAAATCAGGTGTGAGTGGGCACTCTGTTTTATTTAAAGAATAGGGATCTATCAAAGTCCGCTCTTCATAACACAAGTTTGTGGAAGTGCATCATGGTACGAACAAAGGAGATTTCTGAGGACCTCAGAAAAAGGGTTGTTGATGTTCATCAGGCTGGAAAAGATTACAAAACCATCTCTAAAGGGTTTGGACTTCACCAATCCACAGTCAGACAGATTGTGTACAAATGGAGGAAATTCAAGACCATTGTTACCCTCCCCAGGAGTGGTCGACCAACAAAGATCACTCCAAGAATAAGGCATGTAATAGTCGGTGAGGTCACAAAGGACCCCAGGGTAACTTCTAAGCAACTGAAGGCCTCTCTCACATTGGCTAATGTTAATGTTCATGAGTCCACCATCAAGAGAACACTGAACAACAATGGTGTGCATGGCAGGATTGCAAGGAGAAAGCCACTGCTCTCTAAAAAGAACATTGCTGCTCGTCTGCAGTTTGCTAAAGATCATGTGGACAAGCCAGAAGGCTATTGGAAAAAATTTTTGTGGACGGATGAGACCAAATTAGAACTTTTTGGTTTAAATAAGAAGCGTTATGTTTGGAGAAAGGAAAACACTGCAATCCAGCATAAGAACCTTATCAAATCTGTGAAACATGGTGGTGGTAGTATCATGGTTTGGGCCTGTTTTGCTGCATCTGGGCCAGGACAGCTTGCCATCACTGATGGAACAATGAATTCTGAATTATACCAGCGAATTCTAAAGGAAAATGTCAGGACAACTGTCCATGAACTGAATCTCAAGAGAAGGTGGGTCATGCAGCAAGACAACGACCCTAAGCACACAAGTCGTTCTACCAAAGAATGGTTAAAGAAGAATAAAGTTAATGTTTTGGAATGGCCAAGTCAAAGTCCTGACCTTAATCCAATCGAAATGTTGTGGAAGGACCTGAAGTGAGTAGTTCATGTGAGGAAACCCACCAACATCCCAGAGTTGAAGCTGTTCTGTACGGAGGAATGGGCTAAAATTCCTCCAAGCCGGTGTGCAGGACTGATCAACAGTTACTGGAAACATTTAGTTGCAGTTATTGCTGCACAAGGGAGTCACACCAGATACTGAATGCAAAGGTTCACATACTTTTGCCACTCACAGATATGCAATATTCAGGGGTTAAATTGGGCCGGGGCTGTCCGGGGCTGAGCCCCGGCACATAAGCTCAGAGCGGATGGCATATGATCACGCACACATCAAAAGCAACAAACCCTTTTCACGATTTTCAGTTCTGAATAATTAAATATTGTTTTATTAATCAATAAACCCATGACTTTTATGAGATAGATCATAGTTTTCCTGATAACAAGACGACCTGTCAAAGCTATTTAGAACAGAACTTGCGATCAGAGATTCTGGTTTCTGGAACACTGCGTGGGTTGCCAATTCCGTTTTTTATAAGTGACTTTGGGGTTTCTTTTTTTGTGAGCTCGCTTTTAAAAAAATCAGAAGTCGTGGTTTGCGGGTTTTTGGGCTTGTGTTTCAGCGTTGTGACTTGTTTATAATTTTCTCCGTACACCGTCTCCCCTTTTACCTGCATACGATCCTAATCCATCAGAGGTGCTTGAACGAACTGTCTGTGCATTTGGCGAGTTCAATTTCCAGGGGAAAAATAATACTGATCTAAATATGTTGTGTTTTTATTTTTAGACAGTATGTGTTTAGCAAAACACATACTGTCTAAAAATAAAAACACAACATATTTAGATCAGTATTATTTTTTCCCCTCTTCAGTATTATTTGATATTTTGTTTTTAATAATAAAAAATATGATAATGATTATGTTCACTGTATTGTTAATATTATTAGTGTTTTATTATTTATTTTTAATATTTAATTTAATGTTAATTTATTATTATTTATTGTTAATATTATTAGTGTATTATTAGTGTAATTATTATTGTTATTATTATGTATTCAATTATTTATTTGGCATGTGGTGCTTTTTGTATTGTCTAGAACATACATAAGATGAGCATATTATAGCAGCAAAATAGAAGCACAATCATTTGAATGCAGCAAAACTTTTGATGCATTCAAATGATTGTGCTTCTATTTTGCTGCTATAATATGCTCATCTTATGTATGTTCTAGACAATACAAAAAGCACCACATGCCAAATAAATAATTGAATACATAATAATAACAATAATAATAATAAATGCTTCCAATGTTATAGTGTTGTTTGTATTTGGTTGCATTCACTGCATGAATATATTTGATTGACAATTTGACTGACAGTGTTTTGGCATATTTAACATTTATCCTCCAAAATAAATCAACTGTTTTGGTTTAAGATTGTGCAAGCCTTCAAATTTTCTCACTGAACATTTCTCCTTCACATTTTTCACCTGTAGGCATGTGACAAGATTTAACATGATATTGCTCAACCTACCTCTGTAAAGTCAGCTAACAACTTATTAAAATGCACCAGAATTCAGCAAATAACATGTATGATAATAAAAAACTTCTGGGGGAGGACCCCCAGACCCCCCACTAATCATTTCCTTCAAACCAATGTACAACAACCTGTACAATCTGTTACATTGGCCAACCAATCTACATTCAAACTGCCATAATGTGTAGGGGGGCACTACAAGACACACATAGGCCTACAACACACAGATAAGGTGTATATCTCTGTGCAATATGATATGGTTATCAAATTAGAGGGTTATTTTCCAAAAAGTATATTGGGGCAGGGCGGCGGGGGCAGGACGGCGGGGGCAGGGGCGGGTACGAGGCAGAGCCCCCCCCCACATAACCAATCCCAATTTAACCCCTGGCAATATTGTATCATTTTCCTCAATAAATAAATGACCAAGTATAATATTTTTGTCTCATTTGTTTAACTGGGTTCTCTTGATCTACTTTAAGGACTTATGTGAAAATCTGATGAGGTTTTAGATCATATTTATGTAGAAATATAGAAAATTCTAAAGGGTTCACAAACTTTCAAGCACCACTGTAGCAAGTTTAAGTTTTCAGACATGGGAAAGTCTTTACAGCTGCTGTAACATACTCTGTGACAACAGGAAGTAGTTTTTCAATCTTTCCACATCATTATGTGTAACTATACACTACCATTCAAAAGTTTGGGGTCACCCAGACAATTTTGTGTTTTCCATGAAAAGTCACACTTTTATTTACCACCATAAATTGTAAAATAAATAGAAAATATAGTCAAGACATTTTTCTGGCCATTTTGAGCATTTAATCGACCCCACAAATGTGATGCTCCAGAAACTCAATCTGCTCAAAGGAAGGTCAGTTTTATAGCTTCTCTAAAGAGCTCAACTGTTTTCAGCTGTGCTAACATGATTGTACAAGGGTTTTCTAATCCTCCATTAGCCTTCTGAGGCAATGAGCAAACACATTGTACCATTAGAACACTGGAGTGAGAGTTGCTGGAAATGGGCCTCTATACACCTATGGAGATATTGCACCAAAAACCAGACATTTGCAGCTAGAATAGTCATTTACCACATTAGCAATGTATAGAGTGGATTTCTGATTAGTTTAAAGTGATCTTCATTGAAAAGAACAGTGCTTTTCTTTCAAAAATAAGGACATTTCAAAGTGACCCCAAACTTCTGAACGGTAGTGTAAGTGGGTAACAAAACATGAGGGTACTTCACAAAGTTCTTGGCCTCACCCAGAAAATGTCACAGGAGAAAGATTGTTCTTGCATTATTTTTCTACACAGTCTCCTTTAATGTCAATGCACTTGGTCCACCAATGTTTATGTTTCACTATCCATTCATGGAAGGAGGTCACATCTTGAGCTTCCCGATCCTCCTCAACAACATGGATGACTTCATCATCACTCTGAAAACAGCGACTACGCGAGTGGGATTTCAGTTTGGGAAACAGATAGAAGTCAGACGGTGCCAGGTTGGGTGAGTAAGGTGCAGGGGGCAACAGTTCAAAGCCACATGTGGCTGCTTCTGCTTGTGCTGTGTGGACAGTCGCACTGTCCTGGAGCAACAGCATGCCAGCTGGAAGCTTTCTTTCCTCTCCTTTTTTCTTTGATTGCTTCTTTTATTTGAGTTTTTGTGGATGGAGATATAAGCCTTTATAGTACACAATTATGCCCCAAAATGGGAGTTACGCCCCTTGTTTCTGGGTGAGGCCGAGAAGTTTTTGAAGTACCCTCTTACAGTGTGTCAGTTTAAATTAGCTTTAAAATGTTAGAAATATCAGTTTTTTGTGATGTAAGAAAAATAAAATGTTTTGATCATTTAGCTTGCTAAGTTAACTAGCTTTACTGGAAAACATTCACTTCTGGTACAACCCCGATTTCAAAAAAGTTGCGACAAAGTACAAATTGTAAATAAAAACGGAATGCAATGATGTGGAAGTTTCAAAATTCCATATTTTATTCAGAATAGAACATATATGACATATCAAATGTTTAAACTGAGAAAATGTATCATTTAAAGAGAAAAATTAGGTGATTTTAAATTTCATGACAACAACACATCTCAAAAAAGTTGGGACAAGGCCATGTTTACCACTGTGAGACATCCCCTTTTCTCTTTACAACAGTCTGTAAACGTCTGGGGACTGAGGAGACAAGTTGCTCAAGTTTAGGGATAGGAATGTTAACCCATTCTTGTCTAATGTAGGATTCTAGTTGCTCAACTGTCTTAGGTCTTTTTTGTCGTATCTTCCGTTTTGTGATGCGCCAAATGTTTTCTATGGGTGAAAGATCTGGACTGCAGGCTGGCCAGTTCAGTACCTGGACCCTTCTTCTACGCAGCCATGATGCTGTAATTGATGCAGTATGTGGTTTGGCATTGTCATGTTGGAAAATGCAAGGTCTTCCCTGAAAGAGGCGTCGTCTGGATGGGAGCATATGTTGCTCTAGAACCTGGATATACCTTTCAGCATTGATGGTGTCTTTCCAGATGTGTAAGCTGCCCATGCCACACGCACTAATGTAACCCCATACCATCAGAGATGCAGGCTTCTGAACTGAGCGCGGATAACAACTTGGGTCATCCTTCTCCTCTTTAGTCCGAATGACACGGCGTCCCTGATTTCCATAAAGAACTTCACATTTTGATTCGTCTGACCACAGAACAGTTTTCCACTTTGCCACAGTCCATTTTAAATGAGTCTTGGCCCAGAGAAGACATCTGCGCTTCTGGATCATGTTTAGATACGGCTTCTTCTTTGAACTTTAGAGTTTTTTAGCTGGCAACAGTGGATGGCACGGTGAGTTGTGTTCACAGATAATGTTCTCTGGAAATATTCCTGAGCCCATTTTGTGACTTCCAATACAGAAGCATGCCTGTACTGTATGTGATGCAGTGCCGTCTAAGGGCCCGAAGATCACGGACACCCGGTATGGTTTTCTGGCCTTGACCCTTACGCACAGAGATTCTTCCAGATTCTCTGAATCTTTTGATGATATTATGCACTGTCGATGATGATATGTTCAAACTCTTTGCAATTTTACACTGTTGAACTCCTTTCTGATATTGCTCCACTATTTGTCGGTGCAGAATTAGGGGGATTGGTGATCCTCTTCCCATCTTTACTTCTGAGAGCCGCTGCCACTCCAAGATGCTCTTTTTATACCCAGTCATGTTAATGACCTATTGCCAATTGACCTAATGAGTTGCATTTTGGTCCTCCAGCTGTTCCTTTTTTGTACCTTTAACTTTTCCAGCCTCTTATTGCCCCTGTCCCAACTTTTTTGAGATGTGTTGCTGTCATGAAATTTCAAATGAGGCAATATTTGGCATGAAATTTCAAAATGTCTCACTTTCGACATTTGATATGTTGTCTATGTTCTATTGTGAATACAATATCAGTTTTTGAGATTTGTAAATTATTGGATTCCGTTTTTATTTACAATTTGTACTTTGTCCCAACTTTTTTGGAACCAGGGTTGTAAACATTGTTGAAAAATTCTTCCTAGCTACAGGAACTATTGTTCAAGGACATCAACTTTATAACTACTGAAAAATAAGATGATTTATTAAGAATGCACAAAAAAAAATCTCAATGTTAAATGGCATCAGCTAGCTAGTCAAGGATTGATAAAGCTCAACTTTGTAGTCGCACATTGTTGAAAAACATCAAATGAGGAAACATTTTTAAAGTAAAAACTGACCAAATTTTACGAACCATCAAACTGAGAAACATAAGATTTCCATCTAGAAGGGATAATAATTTTACAAATAAAACACGTATACATTAGTATATGTACTTTAAACATATTTGAACTGCTGAAAAAAATAATTGTGCTAGCTAGCTAGTCAGCCAAGCATTGTTAAACACAGATTAGCTATCTGAACATTGTTGAAAACCATAAACAATCCAGCCAAAACTTAACATAAACATTTTTAAAGCACAGCTATAAAAGAATTGCTGAAGAACTAGTCAAAAAGTGCATCAACCAGCTAGCTTATTGAAATTAATTGACTTTCTAGCCAAGATGATAAAGTGCTAGTCTGATATTTTTGAAGGTTTATTTTAAAGGACTTGCGCTAACCCTGAAACAAGCATGGTTGAAGATCAGCTACTGTAGCTAAGCACTGTTGAAGAATATTAGTTAAGTATCAAAACATAACTCAAAAACATTAGCTATCTTGTGAAGAATTGCTGAAAACAATTATAAATTGTTGTTGAGGATTAGCAAGCCCAACACTGCTGAAACATGTTCACTTGCAAGAAAGTATTATTGAAATTCATAAAGTTGCTAGCTGAGAAAGTTCTCCTGTATTGTTTGTTTTTATATGTAAAGTTTACGGGTATGTCACAATCCAGCCTGGAACTTCCAGATCCTGATCTGTACCTTGCGCTCCACTCTGTTTTTCTTCATTCTCCCCGCACTGTGTTGGCACTCCTGCTACGTGTTTATTATCAGCCACTGTATATAAACACACTGAAGAGATTCACTCAATGCGGATAAATACTCACCATAAGTTTTGTCTAGTTCATGTTCATCCTCACACTCTGTTCCTTGACTTTATTTACTTTTCTGGATTATGATTTTGCCTACTGTTTTTTGGGACCTATTGCTGTGACTTTGGCTCGGGACTTTTGTTTACGTTTTGGATTACAATTTTGCCTGCCGTTTTTTGGGACTTGTTGCTGTGACTCTGGCTTGGGACTTTGTTTACGTTTTGGAGTATGGTTTTGCTTGCCTTTTTTGGGGACTTGTTGCTGTGACTCTGATTGGGGACTTTGTTATTTTTCTGGCTGTTTTTTTCTCCCTGGGATTATCACCATCAGTCACTCTGCCCTCACGCCACCTTCCTGGATTTCACTGAGTGTATTTGGACTGTGCTGCTGCGCCTGCCACCTGCCTGCCCCAGGGGCGTCACTAGGAATTAAGCTTTACTGGGGCACTGCCCCCCCGACACACACACAAAATGGCCCCCCGCACAATGCACCTTAACATTCCTGTCCCCAACCTATGCAAAGTGGATAATTCTCATGCTCTCGTGGATGAAGTTATGTGAGGAATAGGTCAACGAGACGGAAAACACATCCCAGTCCCCAAAAAATTTTTGGTTGACATTTGGGCTTTTAATGCATGCTGATGCTAAAGGTGTCACCTCAACTCTCACAATTCACGAACTTAGCTGGTTAGTTATGACTGACTAGCACATAGCCTACAACCTTAATCTTACCTCTCTCACCCTCCTCCTCATCTGTCACTCTTTCCCTGCCCCTGTCTCTGCTTCGTGAGAAGAATTGTCTGATATCCATCTGGAAAAGTAATTTAATATCGTTTAATTCAATGTAGTTTAATGGGTTTGTTAGAATATGGTTTGCTTAGTTTTGTTGCAAAAACTTCGCGCTACCTTAACTCATTCAGAGCCCGTTCTCTGACTCATCCAAAGAGTAGACTCATCTCTCCAGTAGGCTAAATGGACTCATGGCATGCCACACACACGCTATGTTTACAGTGAGAATCTCCCAGACCAATCAGAAAATTAGTTAGAAAGAAGAGGCGATAGAAGTTTGAAACACACTCTGTCCTACAACTTACAGTAGATAAATGATCTGCCAAAGAATCTAGTTTGTTACAAAAAACTTTCAACATTTTCTTACTGGGGCACAGTTGATTTTTACTGGGGCACGTGCCCCAGTAAAAAAGGCCTAGTGACACCCCTGGCCTGCCCTCCTCACAAGCCCACTCCTCAGGTATGCTTCTGCTCATTTCCTGTAGTTGCACATTGGGTCCTATCTATTTCCATGGTCTCCGGGCCGTGACAGAATTTATCTGCCACACCATGGACCCACCAGACTATGATGCACTCAAATCGGCATTGGCTAAGCAGGGCTCTGTTCTTGGATGTCATCAACAAGAGATCATAGCTGTTCGCCAGAGCATGTCCTCCAGATCATGTCCTCCATCACCGATACCCTACAAAGACTCTCCTCACAAATGGAGAGCCTTCAGGCTTCGATCGTGGGCTGAGCAGCATGAGCTCTAACTAGGTAACCAGCCACTCTGGCTTTACCCAAACTCAGCCCCATTTCCTGTGTCTCTGACCCTGTTACTTTGAAGGTTTATAGTAATCACATTGAATCAATTTTGTTCTACGCCATGAATGACTCCATAGAGTTTATTGTCCTGGGTCTTCCCTGGTTACACCTCCACAATCCCCACATTAACTGGAGCGATGGGACCATTCTTTCTTGGAGTACTCGTTGCCTGGCCTCCTGCCTATCATCTGCTCAGACTCCTATGGCCCCTCTTGTCACTAGTCCTGATGAGACTATTGATCTTTCTAAAGTGCCTCCTGAATATCTGGACCTTCATGTGGTGTTCAGTAAGGCTCCCGCCACCGCTGTTCCTCCACAACAACCCTGTGATTGCTCCATAGAGCTGTTACCTGGAACCACACCTCCCAGGTTTTATATCTACTCTCTTTCCCCCTTGGAGCAGGAGGCCATGGACAAATACATCTTGGAGTCTCTAGCAACTGGCATCATTCGCCCATCATCCTCTCCAGCTGGAGCAGGGTTCTTTTTTGTGGAACAGAAAGACAAGTCCCTCAGGCCCTGCATTGACTATGGGGGACTTAATGCTATCACTGTCAGGAACTGTTATTCCCTGCCACTCATATTCACTGCCTTCGAATTACTTCAGGGGGCTCAATTTTTTACCAAGCTAGACCTTTGCAATGCTTACCACCTGGTATGAATTAGAGAAGGAGATGAATGGAAGACAGTGTTTAGCATGCCTACAGGCCACTATGAATATCTGGTTCTTCTGTTTGGGATATCCTCATCTTCTCCCCCACATTGGAGATCTATCAGTCCCATGTCAGACAGGTCTTGCAATGACTCTCAGAGAACCAACTCTTTGCCAAAGCAGAAAAGTGTGAGTTTCACAATTGCACTGTGTCCTTCTTGGGCTTTGTGATTTCCCCTGGGGTGGTCCAAATGGATCCTGACAAGGTCAAGGTGGTCCTTGAGTGGCTTGTTCCCTCTTCCTGCAAAGAACTGCAGTGCTTCTTGGGGTTTGCCAACTTCTAATGAAGGTTTATAAAGAACTATAACACCATTGCTGTTCCTCTGACTGAACTCACCTCTTCCAAGCACCCCTTCTTGTGGTCTGACCAGGCTGAAAGAATCTTCTCTTTTCTTAAGAGCAGATTCACCACAGCACCAGTTCTCATCATCCCTGACCCTGCCATTCAGTTAATTCTCGAAGTGGACACCTCTGACACTGGTGTCAGGGCTGTCCTGTCCCAGAGGTCAGCCAAGGATAACAAGGTGCACCCCTACACATTTTATTCTTGTCGCATGACTCCAGTGGAACGTAACTATGACATTGAGGATTGAGAACTGCTATCAAGCTGGCCCTGGAGGAGTGGAAGCACTGGTTGGAGGGAACTGAGACTCCATTCATCATTTGGACAGACCATAAGAATCTTGAGTACCTCAGGTCTGCCAAACTTCTCAATGCACAGCAAGCCAGATGACCAGTTTTTCTCCCGCTTCAACTTTGTGCTCTTCTTTCGACCAGGCTCCAAGAATGTCAAGCCAGATGCTCTTTCCAAGCAGTTTTCTCTGGGCTCTCAGCAAGACACCACTGAGCCCATCCTCCCTGCCCATTGTCTCATGGCTGCCACCTGCCTCGACTTAGAAACTGCTGTCCAAAACGCCCTGCCCAGTTATCCAGGACCAGGCAATGGTCCACCCAACTGTCTGTATGTGCCCCTTGCATGTGTTCCTAAGTGCTTCCATGGGGGCCCAGACCCTTGCTGTCCTCAGGCAATGCCCAGACCCTTGCTGTCCTCAGGCATTGTCTCATGGCTGCCACCTTCCTCGACTTAGAAACTGCTGTCCAAAACACCCTGCCCAGTTATTAAGTTAGTAAGAAGCATTGCCTGAGGACAGCAAGGGTCTGGGCCCCCACGGAAGCACTTAGGAACACATGCAAGAGGCACATACAGACAGTTGGGTGGACCATTGCCTGGTCCTGGATAACTGGGCAGGGCGTTTTGAACAGCAGTTTCTAAGTCGAGGCAGGTGGCTGACCATGCAGCGAGATGTTAGGACCTTTGTAGAGGCCTGTGATGTCTGCTCCAGGAACAGACATCAGGAACAAGACTAGCAACCAACCTGCTGCCAGACTGTTAAGACCCCTACCTGTACCTCATCATCCTTGGTCCCATATTGTGGTGGATTTCCTCACTGGCCTCCCCAGCTCCAAGGGTAATACTTGCATCATAATGATTGTTGATTGCTTCTCTAAGGTGGCTCGCTTCGTTCCCCTCCCTAAGTTGCCTTAAGCTAAAGAGACGGCAGAACTGGTTATCTACCATGTGTTCTGGATTTACAGTCTGCCTATGGACATCATGTCTGACAGAGGCCCTCAGTTCTCTGCTCACTGCTGGAAGGAGTTCTGCAAGCTCACTGGGGCCACTCCCAGCCTCTCCTTGGGTTACCACCCCCAGACGAATGGGCAGACGGAGCATATGAATCAGAAGCTGGAGGTCACTCTACAATGCCTAATGTCCGATGATTCTTCTTCCTGGAGCCAGACGCTTCCTTGGAACAAATATGCCCACAACAGCCTTCCCTCAGCATCCACCAGGCTGACTCCCTTCCAGTGTTACCTTGGTTACCAAGTCCCTTTTTTCCCTGAACAGGGGGAGGAGGCATCTGTTCCTTCAGCACAAGCCTTTATCCAACACTACCACAGGGTTTGGCCATGTGCCAGACATCATCTATTACACGCCAACCACGCATACAAAAGGATGGCAGATCGACATCCCAGGCCAGCTCCTGTCTACCACCTGGCACAAAAGGTCATGTTGTCCATGGCCAATCTCCCTCTCAGGGTCCCCTCATGCAAGCTTGCCCCCAGGTGTGTTGGCCTCTTCCCCATTTCTAAGGTCATTAATCCCACAACTGTGAGATTGGCATTGCCCAGGTCTATGCGGTGGCTCCACCCATCTTTTCATGTCTCTCAACTGAGACCCCTCTTCTCCACTCCCTTCTCTCCCCCTTCCAAAACCCCTCCCCCCCAGGATCATTGATGGATGGGAGGCCTACACAGTCAGGAAACTACTAAAGGTCTGTCAAAGAGGTCGGGGGCTACAGTATCTGGTCAACTGGGAGGGCTATGGCCCGGAAAAGAGGTGTTGGGTGCTGGTGCATTTCAACCTCGATCCTGCACTCATCAGGGATTTCCACCGCAAGAACCCAGGAGCTCTGTCTGGCACACCCAGAGGCATCCATAAGGGGGTGGTACCGTCACGATTCAGCCCGGACCTTCCAGATCTTGATCTGTGCCTTGCACTCCACTCTGTGTTTTTCCTCATTCTCCCCACATGGTGTTAGCACTCCTGCTATGCGTTTGTTATCAGCCACTCTTATAAACACACCAAGGAGATTCACTCAATGTGGATAAAAACTCGCTAGAATGTGAACAAGACAAAACTTATCACTCAACGTGGATAAGTTTTGTCTAGTTCACATTCATGCTCACACTTTTTTCCTTGACTTTGTTTACGTTTGGGAGTACGGTTTTGCCTGCTGTTTTTTTGGGACTTGTTGCTGTGACTCTGACTGGGGACTTTATTTTTTCTGGTTCCATTTTTTCTCCCTGAGATTACCACCATCAGTCACTCTGCCCTCACGCCACCTTCCTGGATTTCACTGAGTGGGTTTTGGACTGTGCTGCTGCACCTGCCACCTGCCTGCCCTCCTCACAAGCCCATTCCTCAGGTACATTTCTGCTCATTTCCTGTAGTTGCATATTGGGTCCTATCCGTTTCCGTGACGGGCGGCACGGTGGTGTAGTGGTTAGCACTGTCGCCTCACAGTGAGAAGGTCCTGGGTTCGAGCCCAGCGGCCGGCGAGGGCCTTTCTGTGTGGAGTTTGCATGTTCTCCCCGTGTCTGTGTGGGTTTCCTTCAGATGCTCCAGTTTCCTCCACAGTCCAAAGACATGCAGGTTAGGCTAACTGGTGGCTCTAAATTGACCGTGAGTGTGTGAATGGTTGTCTGTCTCTGTGTTAGCCCTGTGATAACCTGGTGACTTGTCCAGGGTGTACCCTACCTCTCGCCCATAGTCAGCTGGGATAGGCTCCAGCTTGCCTGCGACCCTGTAGAACAGGATAAGTAGCTAAAGATAATGGATGGATGGATGTTTTCATGACCTCTGGGTCATGACAGTTTACATAAAAGGTAGCCGTATGAAACACACCCACCTGTTGCTTCTGCAATCAATTTGTCTGAGCTGAAATGAAAGCTCATTTATAAGGACTGATCCATCAAAAAGCTGTGTGTGTGTGTGAGAGAGAGAGAGATTGTGTGTGTGCAGTTTTGCCTTAAGGCATTGTCAGTATAGATTAATTCAATGTCAATACGGTCTCCACTATGCCATAAAGTCTATGTGTATAAATAAATAAATTAAGGCATTACTACCCAAGAGCTCATACAATGTTGTGTGTGTGTGTGTGTGTGTGTGTGTGTGTGTGTGTGGTGTTTTCCACAGCAGTCCAATAATCCTCCACTTCTAATCTATCTCAAATGGGGGGAAAACCCTGTGTGTGTTTGCCGTGTTTCATGTTGCATCTTAAAGAGAAGGCACCTTAAGGGTTCAGTGTTAGCAACTGACGTATATGTGTGTGTGTGTGTCTGTGTGTGTGTGTGTGAGTTAGGAGGATACACTATTGAACTTCATGTCAGTCATTGGCAGGTAAATGTGTGTGAGCGTGTGTATGTGTATTTGTGAGTGTACTGTCAAAATGATGCATTGCTGTTGTCCTGAAAGCCTTGTTTGATTTCTGCAGATGATGAGTTCTGGATGCTTTCATGCCCTTCAGAAAGAGGAATAACAGACACACCCATATAAACAAACACAGCTTTGCATTGCTTTCCCTGTGGGATATTTCCAGTGTCTTATTTTCTACATATCCTGGGCTGCCAACTCTCACGCAATGAGCGTGAGACACACACATTTGATTGTCTTCACACGCTCACACGCCATACCTCCAATTTCTCACGCTAGAAAAAAATCTACTTTATCTATCTGATCTAGGCTACCCATTGCGTCACGCCAACCACTTGCGATCGATCAATTACGCCTTACGCACGGCTAAACAGGCAGAGAGGTGTTCCCTTCTGTACAGACTCCCCTATGGTAGGTGGCGCATCTAATGATGCTGCACTCGCCGGAAGTTGGATAATTGCCTACCGTCAATTTAGAGGAAGAGGAGGGAGAAGAAGGTATCCGAGTTGAAGATGGGTGTCTCAGACAGGTTTGTACATATGCACGCCAATGTGTGGCGTTACTGGCGTAATTATGAACTTATATAAAGTTTCTTAATCGTTTTAGCCTATAAGTGTTGTGAGAATATTTAATGCCATATCGAGAGCTGTGTACTAGGCATGCTAAATCATTATAGGCCTACTGCCGTGCCGCTGCCTCTATCTTCCCCAACAAGCAGCACGGGAGAGCACCTCCTTAGCACACATTTATTAAGGTGCATTTTTAGTTTGTTTACTGTATGGTATCATACTTTATGACTTTATTTGAAGCCATACTGGAAATGTTGTAAAATAAAGCAAGTAAGAGATAATATTACAAATGCAAGAAGAGCCATTAGCCACCATACCTACTGTTTATTTACAGGGTATTTATTTTTAATTATTTTTGATGTATGTAATTGCTCAGTTAAAGTAAATAAAGCATGGTCACCTGTAATATCAAAGAACTTGAACTTGTGAATAATTAAAAAAAAAGACAGAGAACAATATACTGAGGAGACAGGGTTTCAAAGAGGGCAAGACAGGTAGAGAATATTTGTCAGATAACAGGCCCTGACGAATGCTCTATTACTAATAAGAAACATAGATAAGAAATAAATTAATAAGAAATATATTAATATAGCTTATTTAAGTATGACCAAAATTTTTAAGCCCAACTTTTTGTGCACATTCCCACCTATGGCCAAGGTTCAGCTTTTTGTGTTTCAATACTGTTCAAACTTAATCATTTTAATGTTTCTTGTAGCACATGCACATTTTGCTTACTGTTTAAGCATTTTATTTGTTCTTTTGCTGTTGATATTTTTCCCCATGCCAATCTTCTGCTGAACCCAGTGGTGGGGAAAGCCCTTAAATGCATAACGAATAGTCAGTGAGGGACAATCTTATTTTTTGCAACAGTTATTAAAAACTTAACATTTAGTTTCAATTCAGAAGGTGTTTAGGCTTAGCTGATGAAATATTTTCAAACATGAACTTGCCTTTAAATCTGAAACACAGGTCTATAGGGCTACAGGAACATTGGCAGTCATCTATAGTTTTCTAGTGTGGGGGCTTTTAAGCCAAAACTTGTTGCTTTTGTTGGCCACAAGCTGAAGGCCTGGCAAGTCAGGGTGTGTAAGAATGTAGGTATGGCACAGCAGGCCACTCCAAAAATCCACCAGAATGCAGGAACATCTACTAAATCCAAAATCTCAACACCCCCCCCCCCCCCCCCCCCATTGTCCATCTCCAGCTGGACGACCCACAAACAAAACACCAGAATGCAGGGGGACAAGTGAATATCAAACTGAATACAAAATTCCCACTTACTGCATGGTGTGCGGAAAAATTTTGCCGTCGACCCCCCCAAAAAAAAAAAAAATCTCACTCCAAGGAATTTCGAAAAGTTGGCAGCCCTGACATATCTGTATTCTAGTTGTAGGTGCATTTGGGTAATTGAGTGATCAATCTCATTAAATCTGAAGGTTAATAATTAAATTTGAATCAGTCTCATTTGAATCGTTTTCAGTGAATCATTTTCATTGAATCAGTCTCATGTTATCATTAAATCACTCAGGGAATCAGTCTCATTAATCAGTCTCATTAATTAATACCATTAATTTTGGTGCTTAATAATAAATTACCAAACAGCTAAATTATGGTATATTCCAAATTATTATGATCACTTACCATATTACATAAATCATATGCACCTTTTAGAATTCTTTGGAGATTGGGGACTTCAGAGATATTGGAACACAAATAAACACACAGTTTCAATAATAAATGAATTTATTATAACAAAGATAAAAATGGATAATGGCAGTTGAAATATATAGAAACAGTGAGATGTGTGTGTGTGTGTGAGTGAAAGGCCCTATGGCCTGAGCAGAAGGCTAGCGTGGGATGCTAGCTAGGTATGTTCATGTGTGTCCACGTGGTGTAGGGATCACCACGTGGGATTTGAGGAGAACAAAGGAATTAGCCTTGTGTGGCTAAGCTAAGACAAAGGGAAGCTAGCTAAGGTGTGTTTGTGTGTGGGGAGAGAGAGAGGCCTTGTGTGTGGCCTACAAAAAGGATTAGCTCTGGTAGCTAACTCCACGTGTGTTTGTGGGGGAGGAGTTAACCACATGGTAAGGCCTATGGCCTAGCAAAAGAAAGAAGCTAGCGTGGGATGCTAACTGAGGTGTATTTGTGAGGCCAGGTGAGGCCTGTGACCACGTGTTTGTGTGTGTGTCAGGCCTGGTGACCACGTGTTCGTGTAGGCCTAGATTGCTAAGACAAAGGGATGCTAGCTAAGGTGTGTTTGTGAGTAGGGGAGGACCGCCACATGTTTCTGACAATACACTTAGCTTTGGATGCTAATGGGACAAAAGAAATTAGCCGTAGGCTAATTTCACTAGCTTATAACAGTACTGAATCCACTGAAACCTTGATAAGGTCAAAATGTGTGATAAGGACATTAAAGTGTTAGTCAGGAATAAAGAGAAGCATGCACAGCCTATCTATTAAAACAACTGAGAGATTAAAACAAAACAATAAATCAATTCAACACGCTGCGTGTTTACAGTGTAACAAACCGTTCCTGAGGTTAAATTCACACTACTTCAATAAAAGCTAATTCCTAAGACTAGGTTTTGCCCAAATGCCAAGTCTTACTCAGTATCTTGCCTCTAGCAAGATTATGAAGAGATGTTCCGAGACTTTTGGAGTTTCGCCGTTGTGGAGCACGTGAGTCGCTTCCGTGAGGCGCAGAGAATTTCTTGGTCCGACGCGTGGTCACTCGTGATGAAAAGAAAAGTCTCTGATTAAATACTGTACACAGCTTTTGAGTTAAAAAGGATCCAGTCGCTTCTTAACTTTAAAATAACTGCCTGGGCTGCAGTAGTATGTACTTATAAGGAACAAATGAAAAACCGGTTGTAACTCAAGCTGAGTTTAAAATCACGCGATCTTAGAGTCTACCGTGGCCAAAGGTAAACAAAGAAATCACGTTAACTCGTGGATCTTGCAAGAAAGAAAGGAAAAGATATCTTTATCTGGGTGCTTGGCGGAGCAAGCGATCCTCCTTGTGTCCAGGCCGCTGGTCCGGATGGAAAGAGGAGGAAGCGGGAACGTGTTCCGTTACTTATGCCTTCATGGTGGATGTGACGTTGGTGATCCTGCCCACACGTGACATAGGTCAACGAGGAAGTTGGCTGATGGGAAATGTAGTTTTTAAAGGGACTGTACCTACATAGTTGTTAAAGAATGTTGACTTTAAACTCCACAGTAGCACTAACCTTAAGCACAGTAACACAACCTGAACCAAAGTAACACCAACCTTAACCAAAATAACACCAACCTTAACCACAGTATAAAACCAACCTTAATCACAGTATAAAACCAACCTTAACCACAGTATAACACTCAACTTAACCACAGTAACGCCAACCTTGACCACAGTATCGCCAACCTTGGCCACGGTAATGCCAACCTTGACCACAGTAATGCCAACCTTAATCACAGTAATGCCAACCTTGACCACAGTAACACTAACATTAACCACAGTATAATGCCAACCTTAACCACAGTAATGCCAACCTTGACCACAGTATAACGCCAACCTTGACCACAGTATAACGCCAACCTTGACCACAGTAACACTAGCATTAACCACAGTAACGCCAACCTTAACCACAGTAATGCTAAGCTTAACCACGTAATGCCAGCCTTGACCACAGTATTGCCAACCTTGACCACAGTAATGCCAACCTTGACCACAGTAATGCCAACCGTAATCACAGTAATGCCAACTTTAACCACAGTAACACCAACCTTGACCACAGTAACACTAACATTAACCACAGTATAATGCCAACCTTGACCACAGTAACGCCAACCTTGACCACAGTAACACCAACCTTAACCACAGTAACACCAATCTTGACCACAGTAACACTAACATTAACCACAGTAACTCCAACCTTAACCACAGTAACGCTAAGTTTAACCGCAGTAACGCCAACCTTAACCACAGTAACGCCAACCTTGACCACAGTAACACCAACCTTGACCACAGTAACGCTAAGCTTGACCACAGTAATGCCAACCTTAACCACAGTCATGCTAACCTTGACCACAGTAACACTAACATTAACCACAGTATAACGCCAACCTTGACCACAGTAACGCCAACCTTGACCACAGTAACACTAGCATTAACCACAGTAACGCCAACCTTAACCACAGTAATGCTAAGCTTAACCACATAATGCCAGCCTTGACCACAGTATTGCCAACCTTGACCACAGTAACGCCAACCTTGACCACAGTAATGCCAACCGTAATCACAGTAATGCCAACTTTAACCACAGTAACACCAACCTTGACCACAGTAACACTAACATTAACCACAGTATAATGCCAACCTTGACCACAGTAACGCCAACCTTGACCACAGTAACTCCAACCTTGACCACAGTAACACCAACCTTAACCACAGTAACACCAATCTTGACCACAGTAACACTAACATTAACCACAGTAACTCCAACCTTAACCACAGTAACGCTAAGTTTAACCACAGTAACGCCAACCTTAACCACAGTAACGCCAACCTTAACCACAGTAATGCTAAGTTTAACTGCAGTAACGCCAACCTTGACCACAGTAACGCCAACCTTGACCACAGTAACGCTAAGCTTGACCACAGTAATGCCAACCTTAACCACAGTCATGCTAACCTTAATCACAGTAACGCCAACCTTGACCACAGTAACTCTAAGCTTAATATCTTAAGCTCACACAAACTGATTTGTCACTTTATTAGGAACATTTACACTCTGGGTGTAAGGGGATAAAAACCACAGTATATTGCTTTGCCAGTTTATTTGGACCTAGATAGGTTCCAAGTAAATAAATTCGTATCATTATGTAGACCTACCACACACCCACATTCAGCCAGGACTACTGTGTGTGCTGTAATGAATATGGAGATGTTCAGATTTATTCACACTTTCTTCATTTTGATTCCACTCCAGTCCCCACTCAACTCACACACACACACACACACACACACACACACACACACACACACACACACACAATGCAGAATATTCCTGTAATTACCAGCAGGCTGATTTAAAAATGGCAGGTGGTTGTTGCTGGTGAGTCAGAAGTCATTCATCACAATAGCTCAAGGATGCGAATTATACGATTTTTCTGTGTAACCAATTTAATGTCTTTTAGTGATGAACGATAATTGCCTTTTTGATATGCTTTATCATCACTCAAAATATTTACTAAGTTGATTACCGGATAGTGCACAATGTTTTCACCTAATCATGTAGTCTAAACTCTACTAAGCTATGTTTTGGTCTTGCTTTTACATTTTATAAGAAATGATAATGTGTGATGCGTAATTGTGCAATGGATGTACATTTCAAAAGCTTAAAAATTGTTTGCCTTAAATTAAATTAATTGTTTTTTCCATCATTTTCTCCTTGATATCAAGAAATTTATGTTATTTGTAAATTTTAGCATTCAGGCCATTTTGGGCTATTTTCACAAAAACAGCTTGTAATTTGCCTCATTGACAGGTTGTTCATTCACTGGACAATGACTAATAAAAGCACATTCACTAAGCACAGTCAGACATTTCCCCTCGTGTACAGCACTTATCCAGTGCTCAAGGACACGCCGCAAAGACAATGAAAAAAAAAAGGCGTATGCGTTAGACCAAACTTTAAAATTGCCTTCTCTAGAAACGTTGAAATAAATTTTCATTTTTAGAATGCTTATAAAGTTGAATATAGATTTTTGTCCTTTCTGGTGTTTGTGGTTTATCAGTGTGTGACAGATGGCACACTTATCACTCTGAGCTCAAGATAAGACTCACTTTAATACTTTCTTTTTCTTTTGTGCGTCTAAGGGGATTATAATTCAGCCAAGTCCTTATCTCAAGTTTAAGACCACACAATGAAATCACTGCAAAAAATTTACATCAACTCTGGCTAGAAATTAATAGAGACAGTATATAAAATATAAATAGAGTTGGTGGTATTATTTTTTGCACATTCTAATTAGCTCATCATATATAAACTGGGCAGCACAGTGGTGTAGTGGTTAGCACTGTCACCTCACAGCAAGAAAGTTCTGGGTTCGAGCCCAGTGGCTGATGGGGGCCTTTCTGTGTGGAGTTTGCATGTTCTCCCCGTGTCTGCATGGGTTTCCTCCGGGTGCTCCAGTTTCCTTGGGTTAGGTTAACTGGTGGCTCTAAATTGACCGTAGGTGTGAGTGTGAATACCTGTAGTTGTTTGTCTCCATGTGTCAGCCCTGTGATGATTTGGTGACTTGTCCAGGGTGTACCCTGCATCTTGCCCTTAGTCAGCTAGGATAGGCTCCAGCTTGCTCACGACCCTGCACAAGATAAGCGGTTATGGATAATGGATGGATGGATATATAAACTGAAATATGTACTGGTATATGTACCAACTCTCTAACTTGTGAGAAACAGAGGAACTGAAAGCAGGCTTCAGAACAGTTGTGTTCTTTTTATTTTTCACTTTTCAGTGACAACTAACACACACATAAGTGTACACATGGGGTGATGCAGCTCTCTCTCTCGTTCCCAGCTGTGTGCAAGACACACAGAGACAGGTTAATAGCCAGCCAGTAATTTGACACAGGTGCACCTCATTACATGTTACTTGCCAGTTCAACCTGCTTCCTCCCCATTCACAGCTGATGCACAACCACGCCCCTGGTGCCACATACCCGCACTGCCCGACTCAGGCCAGGGAGCCATCCGGCCTGCAGCTGACACCCCCCCCCGGCAGGAGAGGTAATCCGCCATCACCGTTTGTGCCTCCGGCCTGTGGACCACCTCAAATTTAAAGGGCTGAAGGGCTGATCCACGCATTGGCATCCCTCATGCGGTGGAGCCATTGGAGCGGGGCATGGTCAGAACAGAGGGTGAATGGGCATCCTAGCAGGTAGTACCGGAGAATGAGAACCATCCACTTGATGGCCAGACACTCCTTTTCTATCGTGCTGTACTTTGACTCTCGCATGGAGAGTTTGCAGCTTATGTACAGCACCAGATGCTCCTCCTCCTCTACCACCTGGGACAAAATGGCCCCCAGCCCTCTGTCCAATGCATCAGTCTGTAAAACAAAAGGGAGACAAAAGTCAGGAGAATACAACAGTGGGCCCCCACACAAAACCACCTTTACTTGAGCAAAAGCCTGTTCACATGGCTCCATCCACTGGACTGGATCTGGCGCCCCCTTTTTAGTAAGGTCAGTCAGCAGGCTGGTGATGTCTGAAAAGTTAGGCATGAACCGTCTATAATAGCCAGCCAGCCCCAAGAATTACCTCACCCCCTTTTTGGTCTTAGGTCATGCGAAGGCCACAATCACTAGAGTCTTATCAATTTGGGGACACACCTGCCCATGACCCAAGTGGAAGCCCAGATATCGTACTTCCACCCATCCAATTGTACACTGCTTTGGGTTTGCTGTGAGCCCAGTGTGCCTCAGTGACCTCAGGACAGCCCCAAGATGCTGTAAATGCCACTCCCAATCATTACTATAAATGATTGTCATCTACAGTAAGTAGGCAGCCACATACGCATTATGGGGATGGATAATTCGGTCCATGAGACGCTGAAACATCATTAGAGCACCAAACAACCCAAAAGGAAGGATGACAAATTGGTGTAAGCCAAACGGAGTGGAAAAGGCTGTTTTCTCATAGGCTAATGGAGTCAAAGGGATCTGCCAATATCCCTTTGTTAAATCCAGTGTAGAGTAAAAGCGAGCCACACCTAACCAACCGAGCAGTTCATCAATGTGAGGCATTGGATATGCATCAAATTTAGACACCGCCTTGACTTTTCTATAGTCCACACAAAACCGGACCGACCCATCGGTCTTGGGAACCAAGACCACCGGGCTGCTTCAGTTACTGTGTGACTCCTCAATCACTCCCATCTTAAGCATAGCCTAGAGTTTGTTCCAAACCATATTTTTCTTGTGCTTGGGGAGCCAATATGAGCAACTGTGCACCACCACCCCAGGGGAGTCTCAATATGGTGTTTGATGAGGTCAATGCAACTAGGGAAGGATGAGAACACATCAGAAAGTTCCTCTTGCAACCTAATAACCTGTGCTCTCTGGGACGGTGAGAGGTGGGCTCTACAGGGGACCGGGGTGAATTGGGCCGCACTTTTTATACTTACCTCTGGTCCCAGCTCTGCCCTCTCCGGACCAACCATTGCCAGAGCCACAAGAACCTGCTACCTCCAGGGTTTTAGGAGATTGAGGTGGTAAATTTGACATATGTTACCCCTATCTGGTCATTTGACCCCATAGTCAACCTCCCCAATTTGCCATGTGACTTCAAAGGGCCCTTGCCACTTGGTGAGCAATTTTGAACTTGAGGTGGGCAGTAAAATGAGGACTTTATCTCCTAGTGCAAATTCCCTTAGCCATGCCCCTCTGTTGTACAGGCAAGCTTAACATTGTTGGGCCTGTAACAAATTCTCTTGGGTTATGTGACTCAGTGCATGGAGTTTTCCTCTCAGGTCAAGAATGTATTGAATTTCATTTTTGCTTTGAGAAGGCCCCTCCTCCCAATTTTCTCTAATGATATCTAAGACACCACGGTGCTTGCACCCATACAGCAATTCAAATGGGGAAAACCCAGTGAAGGCTTATGGGACCTCGCGCAAACAATAGAGGGTCAAGCCACCTGTCCCAGTTTTTAGCATCCCCATGAACAAACTTACAAATCATGTTCTTAAGTGTTTGGTTAAATTGTTTGACCAGCCTGTCTGTTTGTGGATGATAAACACTAGTATGAATCCATTTAATCCCCAATAATTTGTACAATTCGCTCAGTGTGTGACATAAAAGTAGTGCCTTGATCAGTCAGGATTTCTTTCAGAAACCCAACTCAGGAGATAACGCGGAACAGTGCCTCCACAACACAACATGCTGAGATATTGCAAAGAGGCACTGCTTCCAGATATTAGACCTGCTGACATCAGCGTGAATCCCTGGCCAGTAGAAATGGACTATGAGATGATTTAGTGTTTTATCCTGACCCAAGTGCCCAGCCATAGGATTATGATGAGCCACGTAGAATAAAAGTTCCCTATGGCTCTTTGGGACCGACAACTGTGTCATCTTTTCTTCTGTTTGAGTGTCCTGCATCACTCAATATAGCCTATCCAAAAGTATGGGAAGGAAAGCGCAATGTTAGGTTGGAGGATTTGGCCATCAATTGCTTTCACCTGGTCAAAAACATGTCTCAGAGACTCATCACGTGCCTGCTCCAATGGGAAGTCCCCTAAGGGATTCCCCAGAGGGGGAGGAGGGCTGTCCCCACTCTCTGTGTCATCATAATGCAGAGCTGACACAGAAAGCCCTTGGACCGCCTCCCCATCTAAAGTTGCAGTGGGATTCCCCCATGACATACTACTGCAGGACCCACCCACTACTATCTGTTTCATTAACATTTTAAATCCCAACCAATCAGTTCCCAGGATCAGAGGATGGGGCTCAGACTAACTGCCGCCTCCACACTATCCTTTTCTCTCCGGAAGTGAATAGTGATGGGCATTAGCGGATATCTGTGGACATCACCGTGCACACACTTAACCTTCACCAATCATGCATTTCCCAGTGCTCTGCACTGAATCAGGCTTTGATGCATGGAGGTCTGATTACAACCAGAATCCACCAAAGCCTCATGTGTACCCCCTTGAATACTCACAACTATCCTGTACACCCCCACTTGATCAGGGGAAGCCTGTGGTGCAACAGAGACATGAATCAGTAGCCCTGCCTCCTTGCAGAAGTGCTTCCCCACCTTCCCTCCACTCCTACAGATCTGCCTGGGCTCGCTCTCGGTTCTGGTGGGCATGGATGAGTTCACCTGTGGAGAAAGAGAGGTGGTTAATGGCGGCACAGACACAGAAGGAAAAGGGAGAGTAGAAACATGAGGACAGACACAAGTGCAGGGAATGGGTTTTGGGGGAATTGGTCCCTGTTTCCATGGGGATGGGGTAGGGGAGGGGCGAGGAGAGGGAGGAGGAGAAGGAGAAAGTGAAAGTGAGAGAGAAAGAGTGGAGAAGTTATAGTAGCACCTGCTTCTGGAAATGCCGTCAGGAGGTCCTCAGCCAGCTGGACCGCCTCCTCCAGTGACATCGTTCGGTGACACCAGATCCACACTGATGTCTCACTCGGCAGCTGGGCGATGAACTGGTCCAGTGTCACTCATTCGATGATGGACTTGATGTCGCACTTGCCGGCCAGCAGCCACTGTCGGCAGGCATCCCGGGGTTGTTGTGTGAATGCAAATGGCCAGCCCACTTCACCATATGCCAGTGAGCAGAAGCACTGGCGCTGCTCTTCTGGGCCACAACCAACCCGCTGTAGGATGACTTGCTTCAGGTGGGGTACTCCAGCATGTTGGTGGCCAGGAGCTGCTGAGCCATGAGCTGGGCTTCCCCTGACAGGAGCAGCAATAGGCGAGCCACTCACTGTGAAGTTGGCCATGAACTCGCCTCTGTGACGTGTTCAAACTTCTCAAGAAAGGCATCAAGGTCATCCTGTGGCCCCATCTTGACCAGCTGTATGGGCATGCTGGCTGCACGGACGACGGCTGGAGCACCCATGAACTGGATCCAGCTCTGAATCACCTGCTGGTCTTCTGCTAGGGCTTTGAACAGAGCCTGGAAGCACCAGCCTTGATCTACTGCTAGTATATCAAGGGCATGCTGCTGGCACTGGAGGTTGTTGGCAAGTGTTTGGAGGAACTCTCTGACTGGTTCGGACACAATAGCCACGTTCATTCCTCAGTCTCAGGTTTTGGCACCAGTGTAACAACTATCTAACTTGTGGGAAACAAAGGAACTGGAAGCAGGCATCAAAACAGGTGTGTTCTTTTTATTTTACATTTTTCAGTGACACAGTTCTCTCTTGTTCCTGGCTGTCTGCAAGGCACACAGAGACAGGTTAATAGACAGCCAGTAATATGACACAGGTGCACCTCATCACATATTACCTGCTCCTCCTCACCGTTTTTGAGATCACAATTTTTCCCATTCTGATGTTTGAAGTGAACATTAACTGAAGCTCTTGATTTGTATCTGCATGATTTTATGCATTGTGCTGCTGTCAAGGGATCGGCTGATTAGATACCTGCATAAAACAGCAGGTGGATGGATATTCCTAATATCACCTGTGACTTGTAGTTTTTTATACACATTTACACCTTATTAGACAAGACAGTTAAAGTCCATCAACATCTCAACAATGAATCTCTTAGTTTAAATTTCTACATTTTTAATGTTAGTTTAAATTCTATTTCACATCTGTAATGATGTACTAGGTTCATGGGTTCTGATTTTCCTCATGAATACCAAACATAGTTCAAACAAGCAACAAACAAAAACAAACTAAACGTTCAGGTCTGTCATCCATCCTTCTGTCCAATTTGTAGTCTGATCAGACAATGTGTGTTTAGTCAGTCTACTTTTATTTCTCTTTTCATCCAAAGGCATTTAATGGTGTTAAAAAAGGATGTGTGGAAAAAAATATCAAAATGCCAAATTGAAATCAAATCTAAGGGGCATGTCACTGTGTAATCACATGACATGAGTGTCACTGATAAGCTGAATGAAGCTACAGTCAGGGCTAGAAAGAAGTCAGCCTTGGCTTCACTTCTTACTTCTTTATATCATCCTGTGTCTTTTGTTTATGACCACTGGTGGTGCTGTTGTGCTCTGAAATAATCAAATGATTTGGAACAGCAAATAATCTGATATGGATGTAGACATAGCTCTGCTAGCACATTTATAAATTTGCTCTGGCTACTCACTGAAGAGAACTTCAAAACAAATCTACAAAGTCTGGAAAGCCAAGAGAAAGTTGACTGGTGAATTTAAGGAACTTACTTTAATAATAATTCTGCAGTGATGGAATAGACAGAATGGTATCAGCTCACTGTGTCTCAAAAATGCATATTTCTCATTATTCCCACTTGGTGTAGCCTAACTTTAACAGTAACACATTTACACTTTTCATTTAATCATTGCAGATCACATATCCCTTGCAAGTTTCTGTTTTCCTGTTCCAAGAAACAAAACAATTGCTTTCTTGTAAAAACAAAAAGAAAGAAAGAAAAGAATTAGAACACATGAGGGTGCGAAACTGGCTGGAAGTGATGCATTTAAGAATGTTAGATGTCTGAAGCTCAGCAAGTGTGTGTGTGTGTGTGCGTACGCACTCACGCAGGCATTGCAATAGCTCTGTGTGTGTGTGTGCTAGTGGGTGAAAATGATGCTAACTCTAATCACATCAACTGAACATTAGAGTGTGGGAGTCTGGAGCTCAAGGGAATAACCGAGAGAGAGAGAGAGAGAGAGAGAGAGAGAGTATATATATATGTATGTGTGTGTGTGTGTGTGTGTGTGTGTGTGGATAATGGTGGGTGGGTGTCCCTCTAACAAATTATGTTTAGCTACTTTTTATATTTCTATCAGTAATGTAAATGCAGAGATAACATGAGAGTGTGTGTGTGTGTGTGGGGGGGGGGTTGGCATGGTAAACGGCCGGCAGAAGGACAGAAGGCTGCTTAACCTTCTCAAGGACAAATGCAGATTAACGACCATTATTCCTTACACACTTAACCTTTACTGACACACACACACACACACACACACACACACACACACACACACACAGTAATATAGTTAACACATTAGAGCGAATGTAATATAGGACATAGGATATTGGTGTGTGTGTGAGAGAGAGAAGCAGATTGTCACCTATAAAGATCCCAATATGCCCCAGTGCCCCAACATGGCCAGGGTAAAGTGTGTGTGTGTGTGTGTGTGTGTGTGTGTGTGTGTGTGTGTGTGTGTGTGTGTGTGTGTGTAGAGTTCAATTACTTCCAAAGTTGGGATTTTGTGATCTTTTTTCAGTCCAGAGATTATATCTTGCTCTGAGAAGCTCATTACGTTACAGTGTTGGTTTTCACACTGGACAGCGGTGCTCATTAATACAGGGAGCCAATCAGATTGCAGAAATTCTCAGCCAATCGGAAACCATGACTGTCAAAGTCTCTCAGACACGCTATCCAACCTACATGACTGTTTGGTGTGGTCCTTTTATACAGTACGTGTGTATATATGTGCATGTGTAAGTGTGCACAGTGTGAGTATTTAGCTGTTTGTGAGGACCTAAAGTCCTTACAATGATGCGTCCTCACAATCACAAAGTCCTCACAAAATATGTTGTTTTTACATCTTTCATTTGTAAAACTGAAAGAGATAAAAGGTTCCCTTGGCATAGCATTAATAGCTACAGTAGTCATTAAGTCATTGGAAAGTCCTCACAAAGATAACAAGTTAACATTTAAACGCAATAAAATAACATCTCTTGTGTGGAGAATTAGCATCATGTGTTAGCATCCGGGTCTATTAGCATTTCCATTATTTGAACATTGTTGGAACGAATGATAGTTTTACATTACATGAACGTTAACTTTAGACAAGACAGTTAGCATGAAGAGTGTGTTAATAAATGTAGCACTAGGATAATGTGTTAATGAGTGTAGCATTACCTAAGCTGGTTGGTTTGTGGAGCATTAACAAAGCATGTGTTTTGAAAGGTGCATTAGAATAATGAGGAGATCCTGGAAGAGTGTGTTAGAGAGACAATCTTCAACAATCAGGATGTGTGATATTAGCATGACTTTATTGTACAAGCAAGAGTGCGCTAATGCAAAGAGCTACCGTACAATGTGTAAGCAGTGTGTTGGCATGATTAGTGTTGGTAGAGCGTGTTCGGCTGAAGTGCATTAGCACTTAGACAGTATCAGATGAACACGAATGTAACATTTGAGTGCTCTAGAATGGGATGAATGAGTGGAGTGTGTTAGCATGAGGAACGTTAATGCATTTGGAAATGTTACCATGATAAAAAAAAGAGAAGAATTCTCAGTAAGCATAAGGAGCATGAGTTTGAGGAGTGTATTAGCTGAAGTGTGTTAAAGCGAGGAACATTTTCCGAATGTGGTAGCTTGAGGACCATTAACGTTCAGGAAGCATTTGATGAAAGCACATTAGTGGAGTTTAGCATGAAGCACATTAGCACATTTGAGAATGTTCTAAAGTATTAGATGAAATTTGCATTAACAGGACAGGAGTGGATTAGGGTGTTAAAGTAAAGCTATGCATTAGCAAAACAAAATTAGTATTAGCAGAGTCTTCAGTGTGTCAGCATGAGGAACGTTAACATTCCAGAAGTATCTGATTAACAAATGTATATCCAAACATGTGCAGGTGTGGCTGTTTGAGCAGCATTACCACAGTGGGTTAGTCATGTAGCGAACATGAAGCTACATACATGTATTAGCGAAACTTTAACAAGAGGAGTTTTAGCAGAGCATGAGGTGATAGCATGAGTGCCCTATCATATGCCGCTTTTCCACTACAAACGCGGCTGAGTCGGGCTGAGCCGTGCCGTGCTGAGTTGGGCTGAGTCGAGCTGAGTGGGGCTATTGGAGTTGCATTTCGACTACAACCGCGCTGAACCGTGCTGGCTGGAAGTGGGTGGACACATTGGGTGGAGTTAGCGAAAGTGGGTGGACGTCATGTGATGTCGTTAAGCGGCGCAAACAGTGACATCAGTGATCTTTTAAGCGGTAGTCTCACGACCCGGATAGTAAACAATAAACATGGAGGACATGGAGTCGTTAGTGTTGCTGGTCTTGGTTCTGTGGCTTGTTGTCACCGACAACGCCAACAGATACTGGCAAGAGCGTATAGATGAGGCGAGGCGCATAAGGCTTCAGAAATTCTCGTAATTTGTAATTCTCCTTCTTCCGGGTTTACGGTGTTTACAGATCTCCGCGTGCTCGCGGGGCGTGTGTGGGCATGTGAGGACACTCCTCCTCACCAATCACTGCACAGGGGAGTGTCTGCTCATGCCCCCAGCCTCACTCGACTCGGTTTGGCTCGCTTCAGCCCCACTCCAAAACCATGCGAGTTTTGGGTGCTAAGCAGGGCTGAAGCGAGCTGAGTCGTGCTGTTCTAAGGTAGTCGAAATGTGAGCCATGTCAGGCTGAAGTGAGCTGAAGTGAGCTGAAAAAGGGTAGTGGAAAAGGGCCAATAGATTAGATTGACCAGATGTCCCCGTTTTCCAGGGACAGTCCCCATTTTTGGTGGCCTGTCACCGGCTGGAACTGTCCCCGGAAATGTCCCCATTTTTAACCATGACCAACAGACCTGGAAAAAAAAAACCCCTGACCAAAACATCTACCAAATTTCAGCAGACGCCTCATTTATTGTTTTGTGGATCACTTTAAGACGGGCTCAGGCCCATAGCAGAGATGTACTAGAACACCTCTAGTGATAGCCTTTCCAGTATTTTGATTGGTGGAGCTGAGGAACAACTTTTTAGCAGAGCTTGACTGGTGTGGATTTAAGGGAGGCACCTGATGTGTGTCCCCCCCCCCCTCCAAAAAAAGGAAAAAGAAAATAGTTTTAGTACATGGCTACTTGGAATTGTGACTTGATTGTGATGCAGATACCGAGATATGATTATGCGGGATTGAGCTGAAGAGTTTATGGTATAAATTTATATTTAATAGTAGAGCCTAGCTCAGGTTTTTTCACTCGTGACACGAATGCAGTGAAAAGCAAGCTGGGTGAGTCCTGTTGGATTTTAACAGGACGCGGGAACTTTGTGCATCGACATAACATACTGTATTCCTGGACTGCACTGTAGATTACATGTAAAGGGTGTTCACCATCCTTTTATAATTATGGTATCGTTAACATGCATGTGCACAAGCCAAAATGATAAGATGCTGCAGCAGGCTTATCAACACGTGTTGGCTGTCTGGCTACTGCTTGTATTCATTTAAAGGGAATCCCTGTACTCACTATACCCTGTGTATGTACATGGTACATGTGCCATTTTGGGGGTGAGCCTCACTTTGATTTTTACGACAGCGGCTGGACAGGTCTGTGAGAGATGTTGATTTTTGCAACGGCTCTGAAGAAAACCTGCTTGAAATCCCCTGAGTCTTGGGAACTAAGACTTATTATAGGACTTGTTCACATGCAACTCACACAATCATTATATAGTTATCTCAGTCTATTAGACTCAGGAACTCAGACTGCAGTTACTTATTATAGACATGCAACTCTTGCAGTCATTGTTTATAGTTATCTCGGTATTAAACTCTGTCTTAAGTGGCCATTTCCATTCCCTCAGTTTTACATTGAATGTCCTGAGCAGGAGCTCAGATTGCAGTTGCTAAAATAGTAATAATTTATTGATATAAGGTGTTTTGTGGCCAGTGTACTACACTGTACTGTGTCATGTCATAAATATTACCATATATCAGTTGTAATTATGTTCTACACATATACCTGCAACTCTGACAATATCACTTTCAGTGACGAATAAAATGGTTTTGAAAGTTCCTACTTTTAAAACATATTTTTGATATGGTAATTTTCTTTAAGACATTTCATTTACAACATGTCTCTGACAGCTCAAAATGCATCTCTGGGCATTTAAAAACTGCAGAGCTCCTGGGGGCCTCTGGCAGCCCCCGGACCCCTGGCCTTACTGGGTTGACCCCCCCCCCCCATTTTTCTGGATCTACCCTTGTGCTAGAATCTTTGCCTAACATCATTCATTCAGCTTTGACAGATCACTTTATCCACTCTTGGACAGGTAAACCATAGTCTTTTCTTGTAGGCCTAAGTGACATTGTCTGTCATCTGTTATTTAGCCTTTAAATGTGTACGCTACATTTTGCGATGTTGTATATGACATAACATTGCTTGTCACACTGTGTTGAGATGAAGCGGTTGACCGAACAAACCGTAGCCTGCTGCGGCCAATGCTAGCAGGAGAAAGCTCAGTGCAGCGCCAATCAGTCAGCTGAAGTTGTTGCTAGATGTAGCGTTGCTGTAAAGAGAAATCCAGCTGAGGGAAAATTGTAACAGTTCAACAGCATAAGCGAACTTACAAATTGGTGTGTTTTCCCACAGAGTAGCTGGCTATGTAAAGCTGTAAGTTTATGGTAATGTTACCAAAGTGTCAGTAATTTGTATAATTTGTTGTGATGTATCGCGGACTATACATTTTGATTAAGGCTGCTCATTTAGGCGCGGTCATCAATTCAGCTACGGCTACAATTTAGGTTAGGGGAGATCGGGAATCATTTGTATCCCCAATAATAATAATAATAATGATAATAATAATAATGTTACCATACCCTGAAATGGCTTGGATTGAAGTAAACTGTTTATTTAAATTGTGTTGGGTGTTTTGTATATTTTTAAATACACTGGCCATTACTAGCAGCATATATGGTCATTAATTTAATTTATTTTTTTCGCGGTCTGGTTGCCATCAAATCCTGTGCTCTGATTGGCTGGCGAGCGGGTCCGTATCCTATGATACGGACCCCGGTTACGGACCCCGGTTATGGACCTCTGGCAACTTGCTCGTTCACAATAACAAGAAACATAGTAGCATTTTTTGTCAACATTTATCTTTTTTTAATAAGATTTATTTATAAGATTATCAAAAATCTTATAAATTTTTTGCCAGCATTTCTCAGGAGAATAGCATTAATTTTACAGCACAGATAGTGATAATGACAGTGTTCACAGTGAAAGCGAGTTTTACTACCCTGAGGAAGAAGAAATAAAAGAAAATATTTCAGGAGAAAGCTAAAAACCTGTAACTGTTGCTAACACCGAGCAAAAACATGTCTGAATCCTGAATGATTCAATTTTGTATAAATAGGGGACTACATAGGCGGCAAAATGTAGTTTTTTTCCTGCCATGGAAGTGCACTTGTATACCGAGGAGGAAGCTGTTTGCATTACAACCGTGAATGAGGATTCAAAATGGCGGCTCGGCTCGGTTTTCCCTTTCGGACACTCTCGTTTTCTGTTAGAATTTGGTAAAGAAAAAAATAAATATATTATTTACCAGCTTAAGGTTGGTCCGTATGGTGAAATACCGTGACCTCGGCCCAGAGGGCCTCGGTCAATACTTTCAAGACCTCAGTCACGGTATTTCACGATACGGACCTCCCAGCTAGTAAATAACACACACACACACACACACACACACACACACACACACACACACACACACACAAATATATACTTTCATGGGTCTAAAAAATCTATTTCAGCTAGCCTACAATTTAAGAGTCTATAAATCTACGTACGTACCCATACCAGAGATTTTCAAATTGTCTTTAATTAATTTTAACCTAAAGCAGTTGCAGAATTGGCCTACAGTGCACTCAGTGAGTAAGCTCCCACTTTTTATGCAATGCATAATCAAAATATATGAAAAACAGAAACATCCCCCCTTTTTATTACAAAGATGAAAACATTAGATGTTTTAATTTTATTTTCACTGCTGAAATGAAAGTGTCCCTTGTTTTCTTCTCAAAAATTTGGTCACCTTATCATAGATCTGCTCTTTATCATAGCGAGCATGAAGACATTCGAGAGTGTTCTGACGTATCAGATGGTGGTTCAAATAATAGTAGCAACAAATTACTGTAGCTAAAAATTACTGGAGCTAACATGAGGAAAATTAGCATGTCTGGGAATGTTCATGAAGCATCTGATGCACATTAGATCCATGTTAGCATAAATTGACACGTTAGCAAGATTACCACAGTGGGTCAGTGTGTTCATTTGAAGCTACATATTAGCAAAATGGCGGCACGGTGGTGTAGTGGTTAGCGCTGTCGCCTCACAGCAAGAAGGTCCTGGGTTCGAGCCCCGGGGCCGGCGAGGGCCTTTCTGTGCGGAGTTTGCATGTTCTCCCCGTGTCCGCGTGGGTTTCCTCCGGGTGCTCCGGTTTCCCCCACAGTCCAAAGACATGCAGGTTAGGTTAACTGGTGACTCTAAATTGACCGTAGGTGTGAATGTGAGTGTGAATGGTTGTCTGTGTCTATGTGTCAGCCCTGTGATGACCTGGCGACTTGTCCAGGGTGTACCCTGCCTTTCGCCTGTAGTCAGCTGGGATAGGCTCCAGCTTGCCTGCGACCCTGTAGAAGGATAAAGAATGAGATATTAGCAAAACATTAACAAAATTTAGTTGAGCTTGTTAGCATGAGGCCCATTCAGGAAACAGATTGGATAATAAACATTACTGAGAACGAGTGCATTATTGTGAATCTGTACTAGCATGAGGAGGAGCATTAGCACATTTAAGGAAATGTATGTTAACGTGAATCTGCACATTAACAGGAGTCTGTTAGCGTGAGCAGCGGTACCACAGTGGGTTAGTGTGTTGATGTGTCTCAAGAGGAGAATTAGCATTAGGAGTGTGTTAGCGAGAAGCACTTTCACACATTGCAGTGGTATGACATGAAGACAAGCATGAGTTTAGACAAAAATGAGTGTGTTTGTTAGCGTAGCAATGGAGTGATAAAATGGCCGACTGGGCTTTAATGAGATTTCTAACATAGATGACCTCCCTTTCTGTTAATTAACTGAATGCTTTATCTACCAATCCCTGTGCAGTAAGAACACACACACAACTTGCACGTGTGTGTGTGTGTGTGTGCGTGCGTTTTTGCTTATTTATTAGTAGCTGTTTATAATTATCAGCTGGTATAATTATAATTCCCAGCCCCAGCAGTGACAGATATGAAGGTCACGAGTGTGTGTGTGTGTGTGTGTGTGTTTGAGAGATAAACACTAGCTACTTCGCCATTCTTTCTCCAATGTCCAATAAAATCCCTGGAGACAAAGGAACATCTGTCAGATGGGACAGGACGAGAGAAGTAAAAGAAAGACCAGACCTAGATCCATCAGTCCACACACATACACACACACACACACACGTACACACGCTATGACCTTCCTCCATACATGCCATTACTGTGGCTCACACCAGAGAGTGATAATTACACATGTGACATTTAGTGACTTTCGATTTAGAGTGGCCATTTGTCATCTAAATGTCTGCATTTAATCGTTTTAATGTTTTCTTTTATGACCTTATTAACAGCACTTTAATGAATTATTAGATAAAACAGATGAATTAGCAAAAGCTAAGCCATGAAGATAGAGGAAAGGAAAACGCAATAATTTTATTCTACTGTACCGTTTTCACTAGCTAGTTACAATCTAACCAGATAGTTGGTGGTTAGTATTTAAGCTAGAATTCTAAATAATATAAATACTACTATTTCTAAATACTTTATCGGTTTTGTGTTTTCTGTGCTTGGGTGATTTTTGTGACTTCTGTGTGCACTTGGGGAAAGTTTGTTTGCATTTTTTGTCAACATTTTAAGTCATACACACCCTTCAGCTCACGTATTGTTTTTCTTGTTGCTTCATTTAATTATGTTCAGTTTGAATGCAAGATAAACCAAATCAAAGGCAAATGAATCGAAGTTAGACAACAATGTTCCGCAAAGAAAGACAGGAAGGGATTTGGATATTTCACCTTCTATGGTGCATAATATCATTAAATGATTCAAGGAATCTGGAGGAATTTCAGTGTGTAAAGGGCAAGGGCTCAAGCCTAATCTGGACACCCGTGATCTCCAATCCCTCAGACGGCACTGCATCAAGAACCGTGATTAATTTACAGCTGATAGAACCACATGGGCTTGGGATTACTCTGGCAAACCTTTGTCAAGCTACAATACGGAGTTACATCCACAGATACCAGTTAAAACTTTACTGTTCAAAAAGGAAAAGTCAAAAAAAGTCAAAGTCCTTCCCGCGCCTTACAGTACCTGGTATTCCTGGGCAGTCTCCCACTCAAGTACTAACCAGGCCCAACTCTGATGGTGGCGCATCGGGCGGCGCCGATCTCCGTTTCCGTAGCCCTCAGCCTCTCGCCTATTACATAGCTAGGGTTACAGTGGGGGGCTAGTCCTCTGGTAACCACGAGAGTTTAACTCCCCATGCACATCTGTATTGCAGCATGCCTTGCCAGATGGTAGTAGGTACCATTTTTATGATGGTCTTTGGTATGACCTGACCGTGAATAGAACTCACAATCTCCCGATCGAGAGGCGGACACGCTACCACTAGGCCACTAGTCGGTCGTTCAAAAAGGAACCCTTATGTTAACTGTGTCCAGAAGCGCCATCAACTGCTCTGGGCTCAGAGGCATCTGGGATGGACCATCACACAGTGGAAACATGTATTATGGTCAGATGAATCAGTATTCCAGGTCTTTTTTGGAAAAAATGGACACCTTGTGATCTGAACCAAAGACAAAAAGGACCATCCAGACTGTTACCAGGAACAAGTCCAAAAGCCAGGGTGTGTCATGGAATGTGGTTGTGTCAGTGCCCTTGGCAAAGGTAACTTACACTTCTGTGATGGAGCATTAATGCAGAAAAGTACACTGAGATTTTGGAGTAACATATGCTGCCTTCAAGATGACATCTTTTCCAGGGAGATTTCAACAAGACAATGCAAAACCACATTCTGCTCACATTACAAAGGCGTGGCTGTGGAAGAAGAGGGTGTGTCCCTTCTGTCCCCAACAGAGAATGTGTGGAGAATTTTGAAATGAAAAATATGACAGTGACGACCCCGTACTGTTACACACCTTAAGACTTGTTTGCAGGAAGAATGGGACAAAATAACACCTGAAACACTTCATCACTTGGTGTCTTCAGTCCCTAAAAATATTTAAAGTACTGTGAGAAGGAATGGAGCATTATAAAGTGGTAAATGCTTTACTCTCCCAACTTTTTCTGATTTGGGGTTATACATTTTTCACTCTGATTCAAACTCTATAATAGACTAATAAACATCAATGCTCCCTAAGAGTGTCCAAAATGGCCATCTAAATAAAAACACGTCATGAGATTCTGAGCTGGACCTGATCCAACTCCTCCTCCAAGCCTCACCCTAACACCTACCCCCTAACCCATAGAACGCTGTACAAAACAAAACAGCCCACTTAACACACTGAAACACACTGAGCTGGCTCCACCTTCTGGCAGGAGGAGCTAGATCAGGTCCTACTCCACCTTATGGACTAATTATAACATTAACTCATTATATCCCTTCTAGAAGTCATAGCACTGATACTGATACTTATGTCAACTATAACTATTCACAGTTTTTATTATGATTTTTTTTATATTTAAGTGAACCTGTAGGTGTGTTTTAAGTTTAATTCTGGTACTTTGTGAAATTGGAAGTGAGGTTATTGACCTTAAAACTGCATTAGCATTCAGACATCAGATGTATTTTTGGTTCACTGTGTTGGCAGGATTTGAATATTTCCATCCAGCTATATGTGTAGGATGGAGTTACGAAGGTAAAGAATCCTAAATAGAAGGATATGTAGGTGGTGTGCTAACGTCTGCCAATAAATGAATAAATATCCAAATAAATAAATGTATAAAGGTTTTGAAGTGCCAAGAAGGAAGTGCAGGAAATATCTAACTTTCACACTACACATAGTACAATTATATACCGTATGTTATATATGTTATATAGTTATATAATAAAATACATATATGAGTGATTCCACGCTTATGGGTACTGAAATGGGGACATGAACTTATTCACCTAAAACCATTTCTTTTTTTACCATCAGGTCACAAAACATGTAATCTTTAATGAATGATATGTTAAAAGATAACTTTAATTTTCTGAGATGTAATAAAAACATATTTATATGCCAAAGTCAAGCCTATGAGTTCCAAAATGATGTCTGTTACATTACTTCTGTTACGATTGTCCATCTCGCGTCTGTTACAAATTAATTACAATCTAGCTATATACCATGTTAATCTTATTGAAAGAATGTGTATGTTTATTCTACTACACATGTTTATTAATTATATTTGCTAAAACATCACCTTCCTATGTTTCAAAAAGTAATTCTACATTGTTAAAATTGAGAATATATATGTCCACAACACTTCTGTTACGTTCTGACTTTGGCATATAAATATGTTTTTATTACATCTCAGAAAATTAAAGTTATCTTTTAACATATCATTCATTAAAGATTACATGTTTTGTGACCTGATGGTAAAAAAACGAAATGGTTTTAGGTGAATTTTTAAAAATAAGTTCATGTCCTGGGCGGCACGGTGGTGTAGTGGTTAGCACTGTCGCCTCACAGCAAGAAGGTCCTGGGTTCGGGGCCGGCAAGGGCCTTTCTGTGTGGAGTTTGCATGTTGTCCGCGTGGGTTTCCTCCAGGTGCTCCGGTTTCCCCCACAGTCCAAAGACATGCAGGTTAGGTTAACTGGTGACTCTAAATTGACCGTAGGTGTGAATGTGAGTGTGAATGGTTGTCTGTGTCTATGTGTCAGCCCTGTGATGACCTGGCGACTTGTCCAGGGTGTACCCCGCCTTTCGCCCGTAGTCAGCTGGGATAGGCTCCAGCTTACCTGCAACCCTGTAGAAGGATAAAGTGGCTAGAGGAGATGAGATGAAGTTCATGTCCCCATTTCAGTACCCATAAGTGTGGAATCACTCATACAGTTTTAAAGCAAACCTTCTGAAGTCTCAATTCTGATTGGTCAAAGCTTTCTCTAACAAATCCCAGGTTTATATTAATATGCTCATTCTAATATGTTATTGTTTCAATCATAACAACCTAAAAAGGGACTTTGGATCTGGTGAAGTTTTCTTTCTAACATGTATGGAAGGAGACTCCAGTCCCAGACACCTTCCTTCTGACTTTCCATCTTCTGACTTTATTCCTTACTGAACTCACATTATGTATTTACTTGCTTATATAGTTATTTGTTTGGCTAATCTGGGATCAATTACATATAAACATTTAAAATATTAATTGTTAGCTAACAATGCTAACAAAGCAGTAACAAAGATTTGAAGACAAAACATTGGGAGCTTGCTCGATCTAGATCATGTTTTATTTCAATTCTCAACACGCTAGCTAACATTTGGTAATATCTTGGTTAATATCAAATAGTTGGCCTGAGGATTAATGTAGGAAAGACCAAAGTGATGTCGGTTAAGGAAGCTCACCCAATCACTGTGAAAGTCAACCAGCAGCCAGTGGAGGAAGTACTCTACTTTCACCTACCTGGAAAGCAACATCTCTAACAAGGGAGATGTAGACCTAGATGTAAACAGCAGACTAGGCAAGGCAAGCTCCATCTTCTGAAGACTCCACAAAATCTGGTCATCAAAGCACATCAGCCTCAAAAGTAAGACCACTCTATACAGCTCCTTGGTCATTCCAGTTGCCACCTACACCAGTGAAATGTGGAAAATGACTGACAAAACTGTGAAGAAGCCGGATGTCTTCCATCAAAGATGCCTTCGCAAGATTCTAGACATTGCATGGCAAGACAAGGTAACAGATGAGGAAGTCTATCAATGAACAACCCAAAGACCCCTCAGTGCCACAGTCAAGGAGCATCACCTGAGGATGCTTGGGCACGTCCTCAGACTTGACGAGAGACAACATCCAAAGACATCACTTGAGTGGGTGCCAGTGGGTGAAAAGAGGAAGAGAGGAAGACCAGTGACCACCTGGAGAAGCACAGTACTGAGGGACCTGGAGGGGATGGGGATCAGCTGGGCAGAGGCAAAGATCCTGGCAAGCAACCAAGATAAACGGAGGACTTCTGTTGCTGCCCAATGCTCTACTGGGAGCAGGAGGAACTAAGTCTAAGTCTAATATCAAATAAATATCAGCAGCCTTGTTGAACATTCATTAGATTTAGAGAAAGATAATATTTATATAAATTAAATGCAAATTAGTGTGTTAGCTTGGATGAAGATATAATCTATGGAATGGTTGGTATTGTATTCTTATGGCGTTTGATTTGAGGCTAAATTATTGTTGGCCATTTGATTTAAATGAACAAACAAACACAGAAATGAACAAACAAACTATTTTAAAGTCTATCCCAAAGTAAAATGAGAAAACTAGTGAAAGAAAATCAGGGTTAAATTTATGCTAATTGATGCTAATATATAATTTTTTAAACCTGTTACTTCAACTGCAAATTAAATCAAAGAAAGATCGACATTCAGAGCAAAGAGAATGATGTGATGTGTTCACATTCAAAGATGTGTTTATTCAAAGAATTTACACTGGATAACGAAAAGGCATATTTGAGAAAAAAATAGAAAATATGAGCAAAAACTAATTTGCATGTATAGCTTAACTGATTAGTTACGGAAAAAGGTGTGACTTACAAATTAATATGTAGAAAATATTTAGTGGCTGTAATAATTTCATTAAGCTAATTATCAAGTAAGAAAAAACGCCTACATTTCATTACATTGAATAAGTGGAAGTTCTCATCAGTTGAGGAATGTATTATGCTAATTTTATGCTAAAACAATAGTACAGTTGCTAAATGAAACAAGACATAGCAATAAAGTGAAGCGAGTATTTGTTAAATTGTGATTCTGTGTCTGTGTGTGAGAAGTGAATTAGCGGCAAATTATATGATTAGCAATATTCCACTCTGTTCAGATTAATGACGCCATTGATTTTTTTCTGAGGTTGTGCACACGTCCAGACACACACACACACACACACACACACACACACACACACACACACACACACGAGTCTTTACATGTCAGATTTTGACCTTCATTATGCACCTCTGAAAGAGGGAGAAAGTGTTGTAAAGATAGAAAGAAATGTGAGAAGAAAAACAAGAAGCAAATCAAAGAACCAGCAGACAGACAGACAGACAGAGAGAGAGACAGAGAGAGAGAGAGAGAGAAATTTGATACTTCTACCAATACAATCATCATTAGTGGTAATAGCTCTATATTACCTGATAAACACATCTCTCTCTCTCTCTCTCTCTCTCTCTCTCTCTCTCTCTCCTCTTTTTTATCCTTGTTCTGTCTTTCTCTCTCTTTCTCTCTACATGTTATCTTTATGTAATTTCCTCTCTCTCTCTCTCTCTCTCTCTCTTTCATTATAGTGTTTTTGCCTTTCTTTTCTTCCCTTCTCACATTATCATTTCTTGACCTTGCTTTTTTCCATCTCTCTCTCTCTCTCTCTCTCTCTCTCACACACACACTTTTATGCTGGCCTTTCTGTGTTTTTTCCTCTTCATTCTATCCCCCTCTCTCTCTTTCTTGCTCGCTCATGCTCACACACACACACACACACACACACACACACACACACACACACACAGTTTCTCCATCATCATCATCATCATCATCCTTATTTGTGTTCTACACACATAACCACTCACATCCAGCATTATAATAACTCGTGCGCCTGAGGGCTATTTGTGTGTGTGTGTGTGTGTGTGTGTGTGTGTGTATGTATGTGTGTGTGTGTGTGTGTGTGTGTGTGTACACAAGACCTCACCGCCATCTCTCCTTGTCTTAACTTCAGTGAGAAAATGCCCAGTGACACACAATCAAATCAGTGAGTCATCAATTATTCATCACTGAACCAGAGACAGACTTAAACCACTGTGTGTGTGTGTGTGTGTGTGTGAGAGAGAGAGAGAGAGAGAGAGAGAGAGAAGGACAAAACCAAAGGAGACAAAAGCAGCCAAAGTGACAGAGACTAATGATAAACCGTTCTCATTCTAAGACGTTATGGTTTCTATCTTAACAGTTCATTTACTGGGCGTGTATGGTGGACACTCAACATAATCTATGCTTAATAATACACAAAACTGTAAAAACATCTCATTATCTGTAGCCGCTTTATCCTTCTACAGGGTCGCAGGCAAGCTGGAGCCTATCCCAGCTGACTACGGGTGAAAGGCGGGGTACACCCTGGACAAGTCACCAGGTCATCACAGGGCTGACACATAGACACAGACAACCATTCACACTCACATTCACACCTACGCTCAATTTAGAGTCACCAGTTAACCTAACCTGCATGTCTTTGGACTGTGGGGGAAACCGGAGCACCCGGAGGAAACCCACGCGGACACGGGGAGAACATGCAAACTCCGCACAGAAAGGCCCTCGCCGGCCCCGGGGCTCGAACCCAGGACCTTCTTGCTGTGAGGTGACAGCGCTAACCACTACACCACCGTGCCACTCCTGTAAAAACATGTTTTATTTAAAAGCATCAAAATGTGTAACTGTTAATATGGTGAAGTTTTGGGTTAGGAGATGTTTATGTAACATTTACAGAAGGAGTCTCGAGGGTCAGAAGGTTTTCCACCACAGGACCATCTTCAGGAAAGACAAAATGGAGACTGGTGAGGGAACGAATGCTTATGCAAGGGATAAATTCATTTGCTTGATGGATGTTCAATGACTTTAAACGTTACTATAAATGGATTAAAAAAAGTACTGCGTGCCATTCGTTAACGAATTCCAAATTTGAACTGTTTGCCAAATTGCTAGAAGAGGAATGCTTGTAATTGGCATCCAGATCTTTCAGTTGGAATACAGGATATCTGTAAAGTCAGAAAGCAATGGGAGTTAAAGTACAAATACACGATTTTGTATTTATTATTTGTTTTTCTCATTTATTTATTTATTTCCACTTTTTTAAAAAACAAATCAAAAATTACATTAACTTTTAATTAATTAATAAAAGGGTACACATATTGCTTCTTGGTCCTTCTTGGTACTCTGATTGGTTCCTGACTTTTTGCACGTCCTGTATTACAGCTGAGAAAATTTAGATGCTGATTAATGTTAGTATGTTAGCTAATTTAGCCAGTATGCTACATTTTTAAGTAACCTAAGCTCTAGTTTAGCAAAAAAAAAAAAAAAGTTCTGTGAACACAGCCAGTGTAAGGCTACAGTGAGAATGCAAACTCAATGAAAATATCAGAAACATCAATGTAATTTACTTAAAAAGGCTTAATTTAGCTAAAAGTATACAGTGACATCACTATGTATCATATCCTAGCTGAACTAACGTGTGCGCCACCATATAAAGGACCACTGGGTTCAAGTTAGAACGAGTAAACTATCCGCTGTCGGAAAATTTAGACTTTGCAAATCAGAAGTAAACACCGCAAGAGTTTACGTCAAAACATTTTATAAACTCAGTGAATGCAGGATCAAGTTTAAACACAGTAGTTGTATAAAAATGAGCTCGTTAACAATAGCATAGCATGGTAGCATTTATCTTTCTAATATCAAAACAAACTTGTGGGGGAAATGCTAAAACTGCTACTAGCTAATTGTGAATCGTTATTAAATTCATGCTGGTATTTCGTGTGTTGCCATAGTAACAACATTTTCTGAATGAGAGAAGATGAAAAGGTCTGAGACGAATCTCTGATACCATGTATGCGTGTGTGTGAGAAATGGGTGACCTCCTGGTGACATATTGTCATCTAAACATTTACCATCTAACGCACACACACACACAAATTGATAATTGGTAGAACATTTGCTGTGTGTGTGTTTCGAATCACATTTGTGTATTAATGTACATGTGTATCTTCAATAGTTCATCAGTTCAAATAAACACACACGCACAGACATTGGTGTTCATCTCTTTTCTCTCACACTCTTTTTCTTGTGCATTAGCACATTTTATCATATCGTTCTGTTGTAGTTCCAGGTGTACACCCAAGATGTTTCTTCAACGCTTTGTAAGGACCAAAAAGAACCAAAAATCCCCATAATGATAGGATAGGACAGGATAAGATAGTGTCACTTGTCCCCACATTCAGCCGGTCCTCACAAAATGATGCTGTTACAGTGTTTATTTGAAAAGTAAATAAATACATTTTTAAAAAGTGTTAAAATAAACATTTATTTCTGGTTATTGAGCTTAGGTTTTGGATTAGGTCTGACATGGCATTAATTACCTTCTCTGCAATGTAGGCATAGCATAAGATATCACCACATCATCATTTACATCAACACCTGTAATGTCACGACTGTTGACAACACGGAAATCTGATGGCTCCAATTCCCACTGAAGCCATGGCAAATGATTACCGGAAATGTTACTAGGTTGCCAGGGGACAGATAAATGTTTCAACTTTGCTGTTTTGCCCCAATCTTACACGACACCTTTCCTGCACAATAGTGGAAAATATTACTTTTTTCAGTGTGAGTGGGAATAGGGTAACAGTGCTAGTTACAGTGATGGGAGGGTTACTTTTAAAATGTATCCCACTACAGATTACAGAATACATGTCCTAAAATGTAATTTGTAACGTATTCCGTTAGATTAGTCAATGTGAATAACATATTCTAAATATTTGTGATTACTTTCAAATTGTCTCACATTTCACATAACAATAATTGGCATTCACAAGGTCCCGCTTACTCGACTATTCTGTTATATCAGCTGGTTGAAGAGTGACCTTGAATATATACAGTATTAACACACTGTAGAGGAGCAAATGCTATTTGAGTAGGTTAAAAAAGCCATTTGATGTTTGTCTGGTAAAAAAAGAGAAAGAAGGTACAATTCTTCCTTGACCTTTTCTTTATTTCCAGAACTGCAAGAACACTAAAATGTATTATTTTTGGACTAAATTTACTGTCAAATTAACATTTAGTTATCACTCAGTTTTCTGAAGTGCATTTTGTGTTTCAGCAACTCTTTATGGCACAAGAGAAAGAAAATTGGTCCCTTACCTTTTCTTGATTTATAATGACAAACATTTGAAATGTATTAAGTGGGCCTATGACACAGATGCGTCCTGGTCAACGCTCAGTGGAAGCCTTGCCTCGTCACCTATATCTCGCTGCCCTTCATTGGCTCCCTGTCACTGCTCATATCAAATTTAAGACATTGGTGCTAGCGTACCAGGCAGTCAAGGGGTCAAGTCCAGCATAGCTTCAGAGACTGATCCAAACCTACATGCCAGCCAGATCCCTACACTCCGCTGCTACTGGTTGCCAGGCCCCTCCTCCTCTCCACTTCTGCCCAGCCTGCTCAAGACTGCTGTCTATCCTGGTTCCTCATTGATGGAATGATCTTCCCATTGAGGTCAGAACTACTGACTCCCTGACAACCTTTAAGCACAGACTGAAGAGCCACCTTTTCAGGCAGCACCTCTCCCCTGCTTCCCTGCCCACTATAACTGTTTTACAGTGGTGCTTGAAAGTTTGTAAACCCTTTAGGATTTCCGATATTTCTGCATAAATATGACCTAAAACATCATCAGATTTTCACACAAGTCCTAAAAGTAGATAAAGAGAACCCAGTTAAACAAATGAGACAAAAATATTATACATCCCCGATTCCAAAAAAGTTGGGACAAAGTACAAATTGTAAATAAAAACGGAATGCAATAATTTACAAATCTCAAAAACTGATATTGTATTCACAGTAGAACATAGACAACATATCAAATGTCGAAAGTGAGACATTTTGAAATTTCATGCCAAATATTGCCTCATTTGAAATTTCTTGACAGCAACACATCTCAAAAAAGTTGGGACAGGGCAATGAGAGGCTGGAAAAGTTAAAGGTACAAAAAAGGAACAGCTGGAGGACCAAATTGCAACTCATTAGGTCAATTGGCAATAGGTCATTAACATGACTGGGTATAAAAAGAGCATCTTGGAGTGGCAGCGGCTCTCAGAAGTAAAGATGGGAAGAGGATCACCAATCCCCCTAATTCTGCGCCGACAAATAGTGGAGCAATATCAGAAAGGAGTTCGACAGTGTAAAATTGCAAAGAGTTTGAACATATCATCATCGACAGTGCATAATATCATCAAAAGATTCAGAGAATCTGGAAGAATCTCTGTGCGTAAGGGTCAAGGCCGGAAAACCATACTGGGTGCCCGTGATCTTCGGGCCCTTAGACGGCACTGCATCACATACAGGCATGCTTCTGTATTGGAAATCACAAAATGGGCTCAGGAATATTTCCAGAGAACATTATCTGTGAACACAATTCACCGTGCCATCCGCCGTTGCCAGCTAAAACTCTATAGTTCAAAGAAGAAGCCGTATCTAAACATGATCCAGAAGCGCAGACGTCTTCTCTGGGCCAAGGCTCATTTAAAATGGACTGTGGCAAAGTGGAAAACTGTTCTGTGGTCAGATGAATCAAAATTTGAAGTTCTTTATGGAAATCAGGGACGCCGTATCATTCGGACTAAAGAGGAGAAGGACGACCCAAGTTGTTATCAGCGCTCAGTTCAGAAGCCTGCATCTCTGATGGTATGGGGTTGCATTAGTACGTGTGGCATGGGCAGCTTACACATCTGGAAAGACACCATCAATGCTGAAAGGTATATCCAGGTTCTAGAGCAACATATGCTCCCATCCAGATGACGTCTCTTTCAGGGAAGACCTTGCATTTTCCAACATGACAATGCCAAACCACATACTGCATCAATTTCAGCATCATGGCTGCGTAGAAGAAGGGTCTGGGTACTGAACTGGCCAGCCTGCAGTCCAGATCATTCACCCATAGAAAACATTTGGCGCATCATAAAACGGAAGATACGACAAAAAAGACCTAAGACAGTTGAGCAACTAGAATCCTACATTAGACAAGAATGGGTTAACATTCCTATCCCTAAACTTGAGCAACTTGTCTCCTCAGTCCCCAGACGTTTACAGACTGTTGTAAAGAGAAAAGGGGATGTCTCACAGTGGTAAACATGGCCTTGTCCCAACTTTTTTGAGATGTGTTGTGTTAGGACTGGGACTGTTTTGGTCTCTAGAGGCCGCTGTTTTTTCCTTTTCTGGTCATGTTTGTTTTGGCCTCTAGAGGTCACCACCATGTTCTGTGTTTTGTTTTTGTCTTATTGCCTGTTTCCTGCCCCGCCCTGTCCTTAATTAGTTTGTGTATTTATACCCCTGAGTTCAGTCCTCTTGTCATGGAGTCTTTGTGCTGTTATGTTTAGCTCCAGTTTCCTCTGTACCGTGTTCCTTGTCTTTTTGGTTTTGCACTTTGCTTTGCTTTTCGGGCCTAGTATTTACTGTGTTTTTGGATCTTCTGAGCGTTGGTATTTTTGCCTTTTCTCTTCTGGTTTTTTGGCTTTTGTTTTGTACTTTTGGATATTTTATTTTTCCCTTTGTCTTCTCAGCTTTGGATTATACTTTTTTGTTTCTTTTGCCCTGGATTGTATATAGTGTATATAGTATAAATAAACTGTTTTTGCTACTTTCTACTTTTGCCTCACGCCTCTGCACTTGAGTCATTCCCCTGGTGGCCTAGTGGGGGTTTGCTGGATCATTACACCAGTGACCTGGATTCGATTCCCAGCAAAACCCTAACATGTTATCATGAAATTTAAAATCACCTAATTTTTCTCTTTAAATGATACATTTTCTCAGTTTAAACATTTGATATGTCATCTATGTTCTATTCTGAATAAAATATGGAATTTTGAAACTTCAACATCATTGCATTCCGTTTTTATTTATAATTTGTACTTTGTCCCAACTTTTTTGGAATTGGGGTTGTACTTGGTCATTTATTTATTGAGGAAAATGATACAATATTACATATCTGTGAGTGGCAGAAGTATGTGAACCTCTAGGATTAGCAGTTAATTTGAAGGTGAAATTAGAATCAGGTGTTTTCAATCAATGGGATGACAATCACATGTGAGTGAGCACCCTGTTTTATTTAAAGAACAGGGATCTATCAAAGTCTGATCTTCACAACACATGTTTGTGGAAGTGTATCATGGCATGAACAAAGGAGATTTCTGAGGACCTTAGAAAAAGCGTTGTTGATGATCATCAGGCTGGAAAAAGTTACAAAACCATCTCTAAAGAGTTTGGACTCCACCAATCCACAGTCAGACAGATTGTGTACAAATGGAGGAAATTCAAGACCACTGTAACCCTCCCCAGGAGTGGTCAACCAACAATGATCACTCCAAGAGTAAGGCGTGTAATAGTCAGCGAGGTCATAAAGGACCCCAAGGTAATTTCTAAGCAACTGAAGGCCTCTCTCACATTGGCTAATGTTAATGTTCATGAGTCCACCATCAAGAGAACACTGAACAACAATGGTGTGCATGGCAGGGTTGCAAGGAGAAAGCCACTGCTCTCCAAAAAGAACATTGCTGCTTGTCTGCAGTTTGCTAAAGATCATGTGGACAAGCCAGAAAGCTATTGGAAAAATGTTTTGTGGATGGATGAGACCAAAATAGAACTTTTTGGTTTAAATGAGAAGCATTATGTTTGGAGACAGGAAAACACTGCATTCCATCATAAGAACCTTATCCCATCTGTGAAACATGGTGGTGGTAGTATCATGGTTTGGGCCTGTTTTGCTGCATCTGGGCCAGGACGGCTTGCCATCATTGATGGAACAATGAATTTTGAATTATACCAGCTAATTCTAAAGGAAAATGTCAGGACATCTGTCCATGAACTGAATCTCAAGAGAAGGTGGGTCATGCAGCAAGCCAACAACCCTAAGCACACAAGTTGTTCTACCAAAGAATGGTTAAAGAAGAATAAAGTTAATTTTTTGGAATGGCCAAGTCAAAGTCCTGACCTTAATCCAATCAAAATGTTGTGGAAGGACCTGAAGCGAGCAGTTCATGTGAAGAAGCCCACCAACATCCCAGAGTTGAAGCTGTTCTGTACGGAGGAATGGGCTAAAATTCCTCCAAGCCGGTGTGCAGGACTGATCAACAGTTACTGGAAACGTTTAGTTGCAGTTATTGCTGCACAAGGGGGTCACACCAGATACTGAAAGCAAGGGTTCACATACTTTTGCCACTCACAGATATGTAATATTGGATCATTTTCCTCAATAAATAAATGACCAAGTATAATATTTTTGTCTCATTTGTTTAACTGGGTTCTCTTGATCTACTTTTCGGACTTGTGTGAAAATCTGATGATGCTTTCGGTCATATTTATGCAGAAATATAGAAAATTCTAAAGGGTTCACAAACTTTCAAGCACCACTGTAGCTGTCTTGACCAACCCAGGTCTGTGATCATGATGGTGATAGTCATCAGGGTTTTTGTTTTTCCCTATTTAGTTGTACTTTGTCAGCTCATTTGTATGGTTGGCTTGTTTCCCCTGGCTGTTTGCTGAGTGTTGGTGCTTCAGCAGAATATTACACAAGATGTTATTCTGTCATTTGTACATTTGCAACTAGAACTTTTTTATCGAGAAGTTCAGCACTTCTTATACCTGACTTTTGCACTTGTACATCACTCTGGATAAGAGCGTCTGCTAAATGCCTGTAATGTAATATCCTTAAACCATTTTGCTAGCCAACGTAAACAGTTTTCTGAGCAGCGCTGCTCATGAATAGGCTCCCCATAGAGATAACTATACATAGGTCCCAAGTTTCCAACTTCCAAATGCTGGTTCATTTCTGAAATGATACCAGAGGCTGAGGCCACACAGCAACCGATTGTTGATGGCATTTTTTTTTTTAAATTAAAAAAAAAATGGCATTGAAATATGAAATTTGCAAGCATTTCAGCTTTTTTTTCTGGCATTTATACTGATATCAAAACTTGCAAGTGAATGGTGTATCTGCTGACAGTTTATAACATCACATATTTAGTGTCTGACAACACTGGGTAGTGTTTATTTTGACAGGGCAATAACCTTGACATTCAATCAATCACACATTAGTTTTAGATCATTACAGACATGAGGCTGTTATACGCCTACACTCAAGTGTACCAGAAATATGCAGGGACATACCCACATTTTTAACAAACATTTTTAAACAATTTTATATTTGTAAACCATGAGAAAGAACCTGTAACACGAACTGTCCCAAATCTGGCCATTTTGAAAAAAAATCCTTAAACGTTTTTCTCCCCAGAATTTAAGTTTAATAAATAATATGATATATAACTATATGTAACTCTAGGATACATACTGTAATTCTTAACAAATCCCGAATTCAAAAGCATACACCATAATTACACCATAGAATGGAGGTGGAGGCAAATTAGAAAATACAAGTTTTGGTTGAATAAAATTTTGAACTGCACAAACCTTGCTGCAGTGTCCATCTTCAGCTCTAAAGAAAGCAAGTTACTTTAAGGGGCAACATCTAACTTCTGATGTTATCTAAAACCTGATTGGTTGAAATTAATTTATGGGAATACAAACTGTCCCAAGTCTCCCTGCTCTTCCCTATTATGCAGACATGGACAAATTTGTTGGTACCCTTACAGCTCATTGAAACAATGCTGTATTCCTCCTGAAAAGTCATGAAAATGAAAGCAATTGTCTCATTTATACTTGCATGTCTTTGGTATGTTATAGAGTAAAGGGAAAAAAAGTGTGAAAAGAAATTATATATTGTTTATTTTACAGAGATATTCCAAAATTGCTTGGACAGATTTGTTGGTACCCCTAGAAGAGATTATAAATAATTGGATTATAGTGATATTTCAAACTAATTGTTGAACCTTAATTAGTATCACAGGTGTGTTCTATCTTGAAATCAGTCATTCAGTTTATTTAAATAGAGAAAAGTCATCACTCTGCTGTTTGGTATCATCGTTTGCACCACATTGAACATGGACCAGAGAAAGCAAAGGAGAGAGTTGTTTGAGGAGATCAGAAAGAAAATTATAAACAAGCATGTTAAAGGCAAAGACAAACTTTGCCTTTAAACTTTATATAAGACCATCTCCAAGCACCTTGATGTTCCTGTGACTAGAGCTGCAAATATTATGAAGAAGTTTAAGTTCCATGGGACTGTAGCCAACCTTCCTAGATGTGACTGCAAAGGAAAATGGACCATGGATTGAACAGAAGGATGGTGCCAATGGTAGACAAAGAGCCAAAGACAACTTCCAAAGAGATAAAAGCTGAATTCCAAGGTCAAGGTACATCAATGTCTGTTTGTACCATCCATCATTTTTTGAGTGACGGTGGGCTCAATGGAAGAAAACCCAGGAGGACTCCATTGTTGAAAGAAAAACTTCAAAAAAGCCAGACTGAAATTTACTAAAATGCATATTGGCAAGTCACATCAGCTCTATAGCCACAGAAAAAAAATGAAGCTTTCAAAGAAAAGAACACCATATCTACTGTGAAACACGGAAGAGGCTTGGTTATGGTTTGGGGCTGCTTTGTTGCATATGACATGGGGTGCCTTGAATCTGTTCAGTGCACAATGAAATCTCAAGACTATCAAGGCATTCTGGAGTGAAACATATTACCCAGTGTCAGAAAGCTCTGTCTCAGTCGCAGGTCCTCCAACAGGATAAAGATCCAAAACACGCAGCTAAAAGCACCCAAGGATGGTGAAGAACAAAACATTGGACTATTCTCAAGTGGCCTTCTATGAGCCCTGATCTGAATCCTATCAAACATCTCTGGAAAGAGCTGAAACATGTAGTGTTGCATAGGCACCATTCAAACCTGAGACAGCTAGAGCAGTTTGTTCAGGAAGAGTGGGCCAAACTACCTGTTGATAGATGCAGAAGTCTCATTGAGAGCTACAGAGATCACTTGTTAGCAGTGATTGCTGCTAAAGGTCGTGCAACAAAATATTAAGTTAAGGGTACCATTATTTTTGTCCATGCCATTTTCATTTGTTTTGTTATGTACAATATTTAGTTGAGTCAAAAATCAAAAGCAAAGTTTGACTTGTGTCGAACATGGAAAAACACTGATGGATGCCATTAACTTTTGCCAGTTTCAAGTTATGTCAGAAATAGTTGTGGGTCCTTTTTTGTCATGGCAGGGTATTGAGAAATTTGCCCACGCCTGTACTTGCGGGCTCATATATTATAGACCAAAGCATTGTTTGTTTGCCTCTTATCATTCTAAAGCTCTTCCTGGATTTGGAGAAAATCATAAAGACAAGGTCTATATTTTGTGCATAATATGTTATATGCTGATAGCAATCACTGCAAGACTTGTCCAGTGTTAATGACCTCAGATGGAGCATTTATAGGTATCAAAATTGCTAGCTGCTGGCAGTAATTGACAGGACTGACTTATCAGCAAGTTTAAGCTTTGATAAATCCTGACAGATCATTGACATTACTCTTTAGCTTTGTTAGATGTGGTTTTTTTTTTTCATGTCTTGGTGGATTAGCTGGTTTGGATATCATTTTGCGGGTCTGACCTGCCAGATGCGGGTCACTTGGAAGTCAGTCGTCAACTCAGCTAATTAGGTAGCTATCTAATCGCTAACTGGTTAGGATAGCCAAGCTTACCAGTATGTTCAGTTTGGATTCCAAAACCAGTATGTGAACAGATAACTTTAGCCAGACAAAAGAAGAACTTATTTCGAGATGCTTCTTAAAGTTAGAAATGGAGTCTTTTGATGCTGAAAGTAACTTAGTTGCTGGAAAGCAGAGGCTGCATGGCACAGTGATGTTGCAATCTTTTTTCCTTCTTTAAAAATGAAAGCATTTGAATTTCCATGACAGAAACGCATTTCTGTCTTGGCTGTGTGCCAAGTCTATTAGCTCATTTCGTGGTGTGTGGGCAGGTCTAATGGTGTAATATGAAGGCATGTTGCAATTTTTTTCAGTCATGGCCTTCTGGGAAATGCACTGAATTTCTGTAATTTAATTTGAGCGTGAATGAATATGTGAACTGAGAAATCAGTTCTTTCAAGTAATCCATTAATTTCAAGAATGTAACTGTATTCTGATTACCATCGGTTTTATATTGTATCTGAATACAGTTACTCATATTTTGTATACTAAATGTGTAACGCCGTTACATGCATTCTGTTACACCCCAACACTGGCTAATAGGTACCTTATGGTGTGTCTGGAACATAAAAAATGCTGCCTAGGCTGTAATCAGAGGCAAGAAGGCATCGAGTCATGTCTGAATTGAATGTTGCCTTCTGAGGTATCTATGTGGACAAATATTTTATATAAAACATGTATCCTTTGCTGTCCGATAATATCCTGTAATCTAGTGCATTAGGTGGCCTTTAAAAATAGTGCCTGAAAACATCTAACAGAAAGGGAGATGTTTGTGACAAATGTTATTTTAAGATTTTACTGGTGTAGCCATAAAATATTTGTGTATTTTCTTCAATGTGACCTTTATTCCATCTCACTTAACAGACTACTGAATGAAGTTAACATAGCAACATGGTGGTATTACTACCACTGAAGCCTGTAGAGAGCAAAGTACTTCTGTATAAAAACACAACTGACTTGTGAGTCAGCAGGCCATCAAAAAGGCTGTTTTCAGCTTCATTAAGGAATTCATGGTCTCCTCTTGCAACATGGTTCCCTTGGTTATAGCTGCCATTTGTTTTTCTTTTTAGTCCCATCTCCATCCTCATTGCACCATTGGTTTGGAGAGTGTGGTAAGCAGGTCCACACATGCCATTGTGTTAGCCCCTTTGGCCAAGTAGATCTAACTGCGGATGCACAGTACATACATGAGACGCCTACTACATGACCCCCACTTTGCAGAGCCGCCATCTTAGACACTATGCTATCCTAATTAGATCTCTGGTTAGGGTTTGGGTAAAGAACAGGTAAATCTGGCTGGTAACATGTTATCTCAGGGGATTTGTCATGTCCTGAAGTGGGAGTGTCATGTCAAAGTGGGTGTGTCTTTTGGTTTGCAAGACTGCAGATAGACCATTCTCCCTCTGGCTGGCTTTGCTGACTTGCAAGAATCAGTGTTGCCCCACACACTGTTCCTTGACCCTTTGACTGGCCTTGTGACTCACTGGAATGCAAGTTCTACAATCTCTGATAAGCAACCTTGCAGACAGGCCACCCATCCAGACTTAAAGACCTGCCCTGCTTTGCTGACCAGTATCCACCATCTGTGGACTTCACCATATCTTTTGGCTGTAGACATTCTACTCCAGGATTCAGGACGCCTTTCTGTCCCTGTTGCAATTTAAGAGCCATGTGTTAAAAATTAAAGGGAGGTAATAGGGTTCTTTTCCCAAGATGACAAGTCCCATGTGCATTTGTTTTCGTTTCTGTTTTTGGCCTGGTCCTTGCCCACATCTCATCACTGATTTGGTTACCTGATTATGTTCACCTGTTTCGTGTTTCCCTTTAATTATTGTAAGTATTTACACTCTGTTGAGTATATGAAACCTTGTCATTTTGTATTATTCTTTTGTCATGAAGACTGTGTTTCATTTCCTAATGTGTCCTTGTTTTGTGCACGTTTCTGTTTTTAACTGCCTTTTATTCCATCTCTTGGGTTACTTTGAACTTTGGATTATGATTCTAGATCTTAGATTTCCATTAATCATCAACAAACTTTGAGTAAACGCTACCTCAAGATCAAGATGCTTAGGTATCTTGAAAAGTATATAAGAAACATAAGGATTTCCACTGTATTATGTTTAAGAGCAGTAATTTCAAATGTGAACATTTATTGCTGCACAGTGAGCCAAATTCCATGTGCATGAATAGATCGCAATTGGATACGAAATTGTACATAGCTGTTATTTAGAAACTTTTTGAGAACTGTACAATTCAAAATCAACATCAACACCATTTTCAGTTGTATAAAACTCTGAATATAATAGAACTTTTAGTGAATGATTGATAGAATATAGACTATATGATTTGCTAAAAAAAATTGCACACTAGCCGCTATTCTTTGTAAACGTTTGAATAATCTCACACCATATGAAAAAGGCCATAATCATCCATCACCTATAGTCATTAAACTTGTTGCACTAAAGGAAATCAGATAAGTCACATATGTTAGCTTTTGTGATGGATGACTCTTGACCCAAAAGCAACCACCACCTGCAATTTTTAAAACCTGGCTGTTGGTAATTGCTGGGACGTTAAGCATTTATGTGTGCTGAGTAGAGGGCAGGGGAGGAATCAAAATGTAGAAGCTGAAAAAGGGTAAATTAATCTGAACGTCTCCCTTATTGATGGAAGCACACAGATGCACAGTCATTCACATTAAAACTTTGTGTGTGTGGACAATTAGATTTCCTTCTGGGTACAGAAGTTAGGGTTGGGATTAAAGTTAGGCTTACTAAGGTTATGGCTACCTTTACTAAGGTAAAGTTTAATGTTACTGAAGCTAAGGCTAGGGTTACTGAGGTTAGGGTAACGAAGAATTAGTAAGTTTAGTGTTAATAAATTAGAGATTAGCGTTACTGAGGTAAATGTTGGTGTTATTGAGTAAAGGTTAGTATTACTGAGGTAAGAATTAGTGTTATTAAATAAAGGTTAGCGTTATTAAGATAACACTTAGCATTACTGAGGTAAATGTTAGTGTTACTGAGGCAAAAAAGTGTTATTTCATAAAGGTTAGCAATAATGAGGTAAAGTTTAGCCTTACTGAGGTAAAGGAGAGTTACTGAGGTAGAGGTTACCATTATTGAGGTGAAGTTTAGTGTAATTAAGTAAAGTTTCGTGGACAGAATTTCTAGGCACAGCCAAGGGGCAGAGGGTGTCTGGTTTGGTGGCCTCAGAATCACGTCTCTGCTTTTTGTGGATGATGTGCTCTGTGACCGGCAGCAGGCGCTGGGGCAGTTTGCAGCCAAGTGTGAAGCAGCTGGGATGAGGATCAGCACCTCCAAGTCCAAGGCCATAGTACTAAGCCAGAAATGGGTGGAGTGCTCACTTCGGGTCAAGGGGGAGTTGCTGCCTCAAGTGGAGGAGTTTAAATATCTTGGGGTCTTGTTCACGAGTGAGGGTAGGGGAAGCAGGAGTTGGACAGATGGATCAGGGCATCATCAGTGGTGATGCAGATGTTAAACCGGTCTGTTGTGGTGAAGAGAGAGCTGAGCCAAAAGGCAAAGTTCTCAATTTACTGGTCCATCTATGTTCCCACCCTCACCTATGGTCATGAGTTATGGGTAGTGACAGAAAGAATGAGATTGTGGATACAAGTGGTCGAAATTAGTTTTCTCTGCAGGGTGGCTGGGCTCTCCCTTAGAGACAGGGTGAGAATCTCGGTCATTTGGGAGAGGCTCAGAGTAGAACCACTGCTCTTCCACATCGAAAGGAGTCAGTTGAGGTGTTTCAGGCACCTTGTTAGGATGCCCCCTGGACATCTCCCAAGGGAGGCTCTCTGGACATGCCCCACTGGGAGGAGACCCCAGGGCAGACCCAGGACATGCTGGAGAGATTACATCTCTCAGCTGGCCTGGGAACACCTCGCTATTCCCCTGGAAGAGCTGGTGGAGGTGGCCGGGGAGAGGGAGGTCTGGGCAGCTCTGTTTAGGCTGCTACCCCTGCAATCCAGACCTGGATAAGCAGCAGAAAATGGATGGATGGATAGATGGATGGTTCATGTTACTGAGGTAAAGGAGAGAGTTCCTGAGGTACAAGTTAGTGTTATTAAATAAAGGTTAGCATTATTAAGGTAACGCAGGGGTCACCAAACTACGGCCCGCGGGCCAGATCCGGCCCACCACCCCCCTTTGACCGGCCTGCCAGCCCCTCTGCCCCCCATCACTTGAACCGGCCCTATGAGGCAATCCCCAAAAGTGGTCATGGCCTATTTTTTTAAATTGCTTTTTGGCAAATAATAACATGTCTGCATCTTGTATTTTGTTGATTTTATTAATTAAAATTGATATTTAGTTATAAAATGAACTATTCATATTTTCCGAATTTTCGTCATATGCTCGCGATCAAGCAGTGACAGGCAGCACATGCGCAGAGAACTGTCAGTGTTCAGGACAGCAAAATGGCTAGCGGTAAGCGAAAAGCTGACAGAGAGTGCAGAGTTTTTAAAGAACAGTGGACCACTGATTATTTTTTCGTTCAGTGTAAGGACCGTGCAGTTTATCTTGTATGTAAAGAAAGTGTGCCGGTTTTCAAAGAATATAATCTGCGTCGTCACTACGAAACCCGCCACAAAGAGTATGCTAGTTTGCGAGGGCAAACAAGAGAAGACAGGATTCGGAGGATGAAATGCGGACTGGCTGCACAACAGAATGTATTCCTTCACCAAACCCAGATCAACCAGGCTGCTGTCTGAGCTAGCTATAAGGTAGCTCACCTACTAGCTACCCATGGAAAGCCGTTTACTGATGGGGACTTTGTTAAAGTATGCATGCTTGCTGTGGCCGAGGAGGTGTGTCCCGACAAGAAGGATGCGCTCAATGCGGTGAGTCTCTCCGCACCTAGTATGACCAGGCGAACCGAAGATTTGGGGGACAACGTGTATGACCAGCTGAATGAGAAAGCGTCAGAATTCGAGTTTTTTGCTTTGGCCATGGATGAGAGCAATGACGTGCAGGACACAGCACAACTGCTGTGATCTATTGATCTATTGCTCATATTATTATAATTTCACTGTTTTTTTAAATGTATTTATTTTATAGGCCTATTTATTTGACCTTTATTAAGTGCTGCATACAATTATTATTTATATTATTAATAATATCAACAGGCCTACCTACAATTTATAATTTTCCACTCACCTTTGCCAGTGTCAATCACCTCAAATAGGCAGATGTTTCTTACCTTGACAGCTTTGATATTATTTTTATTAGAAAATAAATAAATGGAATATCAGTGGGATTTCAAATTAAAACAAAGTGTGAAGACTTGATTACTACTTTTGCAAACCACTAGTAAAGATAAACAAATATGTGCCAGGAATCAAGTGTTGATATAGTAGTATGGATATAGTAGTGGGGATACAGTAGTGGGGATACAGTAGTGTGGCTATAGTAGTGGGGATATAGTAGTGGGGATACAGTAGTGGGGATACAGTAGTGGGGATACAGTAGTGTGGCTATAGTAGTGGGGATATAGTAGTGGGGATACAGTAGTGGGGATACAGTAGTGGGGATACAGTAGTGGGGATACAGTAGTGGGGATACAGTAGTGGGGATATAGTAGTGGGGATGGCCGTGCCAAGCTAGTAATCTCTACTACACAATGAGGCCTGCTGGTGGTCATATTTGTCTGGGTCATACAATTCTATGTGATATAGCTGACCCGACCCCGGCCACCATCACAGTCAGGAACGACAATGTGGCCCCCAGAGAAAAAAGTTTGGTGACCCCTGAGGTAACGCTTAGCGTTACTGAGGTAATTGTTATTGCTTTTTGAGGCAAAAGTGTTATTTCATAAAGTTTAGTAATAATGAGGTAGTTTAGCTTTACTGAGGTAAAAGTGAGTTACTGAGGTAGAGGTTACCATTACTGAGGTGAAATGTAATGTTATTGTATAAAGGCTAGTGTTACTGAGGTACAAGTTAGTGTTATTAAATAAAGGTTGGTGCTATTAAAGTAACGCTTAGTGTTACTGAGGCAAAAGTGTCATTTCATAAAGGTTTAGCCTTTCTGAGGTAAAGGTGAGAGTTATTGAGGTATTGCGGTAAAGTTTAGTGTTATTAAGGAAAGGTTAGTGTTTTTACACACACACACACACACACACACACACACACACACACACACACACACACACACACACACACCACAGAAAATCAATAATGAACCATCAGCTATGAGATACACAGAAAGAGAATGGAGAAGAAGAGGACATACTGGAAACCCACTCCATTTTCCTCTCTCTTTCTAACTTGCTTGTACACACTTTTCCTTCATAAATACAATATCACACACTGAAGAGTCCTACTGACCAATCAGAAACGTCAGATTACTACTGACCAACTAGATGCTGCAGATTACTGCTTGTAAATAGATATACAATGTACATACATTTGGATTGACCAGTCACACTATAAATAATGACTGACTATTACTGCATACAATTAATACTGGTCAGTAATTATCTACAGCATGTGATTGATCAGTAATAAAATACAACATATGATTGGTCAGTAGCAATCCACAGCATGATTCATTTTCTATTATGGTCTCACTGAACAGTCAGCCCTAGAAGTATTGGCACCTTTGGTAAAAATGGGGTAAATAGTTTAGCAAAAACGTTTTTGTGGTTAATTACTTGGATAATCCAAGTCAGAAAGAAGGAAAGGATAGATGTACACAGAAATTAGAGTTTATTAGTGGTTATGATCTATACAGAGTTCCTCAAAATGATTGGAGTGACTATGTAGATTTGTGGCCTAACATTACCTACATAGGTGTTGGAATGTAAGTTCTCGCTGCATTTTCTCTGATTTAAAACAAAAAAACAAAACAAAAAGACAAACAAAAACCCCTTATTGTTTGCTAGAAGAGAAGCACATGGAGGCTTGAGAATCAAGTGGCTGTGGTTTGTTTATACCCGATACTAAAACCTGTAGCGTCTTAGCAGCCATGGCAAAGACGTACAAAAAGGCCAAAAATACCCACTTACCTGGGCATAAATGATACAGGATTTATCTTGTAGTGTCTTGATCCCCAGATCTTTAACCCAGCCACATACACAAAGTTGTACACCTCCATGTTCTTCTAAGTTTTCATCCATTTGTCCATGTAGAATGATGTCTGCAGCACCAAGTAGTTTGAAATGTCGAGGAACTCAACGGATGGATAATTTTTCAAATCACATTTCAAAGTTTAGTGTTATTAAAGAAAGGTTAGCGTTATTAAATAAAAGTCAGCATTACTGAGGTGAAGGTAAGAGTTGCTTAAGTAATGGTTAGTGTTACTAAGTAAAGGTTAGTATTATTGAGGTAAAGTTTGCCATTAATGAGGTTAACATTAGCATTACAGAGGTAAACTGTCACATTACTGAGGTGGTGTAGTGGTTAGCATGGTCGCCTCACAGCAAGAAGGTTCTGGGTTCGAACCCAGCAGCTGGTAAGGGCCTTTCTGTGTGGAGTTTGCATGTTCTCCCTGTGTCTGCTCTGGTTTCCCCCACAATCCAAAGACATGCGGTTAGGTTAATATGGGATGGCCTTGGGCTGAGGTGCCCTTGAGCGAGGCACCTAACTCCCAGGTGCTGTTAGCATGGCTGCCCACTGCTCTGTGTGTGTGTGTTCACTGCTTCAGATGGGTTAAATGCAGAGAGGAAATTTCACAAGTGTGTGATGAATAAAATTGTGCTTTCTTTGCTTTAAGGTCAGCAGTACTGAGGTAAGCTTAAAGATACTGAGGTAAAAGTTAAGATTTGGTGACGTAAAGTTTCAGTATACTGATGTAAAGTAGTGACAAAATTTACAGATACTAAGGTGAAATTTAACATCACTGAGGTTAAAGTTAGTGTAACTGAGATGAGTGTTACCATTGCTTAGGTTATGCTTAGGGTTTGTGAGGTGAAGTATAATATTACAGAAGTTAATGTTAGCATTACTGAAGTAAAGTTTTAATGTTACTAAAGTAAAGATGAGGGTTAGTGATGTCAAGTTTAGAAGTAATATACTTTCTGGGACGTACGTTTTGTCTTTTTGTGATAAATATTCCAGTTTTCTTATTTGGATCATGAATACAGAGGAATTTCCATTCATGTAGGCACAGAACATATGTGCATCTCATCTGCCAGCTTTTGACTTTATGGCGTGTTTGAGTGCAATTTTTTACAGAACAGGAAGCAAAAAGTAATTGTCAGTCAGACTTGATCAAGGCACATTCTATGATAGCAGTTTGGTGTGTAAGGGCCCTTTGTCTGACAGTTAAACCCTAACTGCTGTGATGTCATCGCTGTACTGTTCACACTGGTGCATTTTCACATCTCACACATATGGTGAAGAATCGCTGATGAGATTCACAGAACGTCGACTGAGACAATGTTGTAATAGTGTCTGGAAAAGAGATCTGGTGTGCGTGTGTGTGTGTTCAGTAAGTTTCATGTTACTAGACAATTTTAGTCAGAACATGCTAACCTTGAGCACCAGACAGCTATAAAGTTGTGTGTGTGTGTGTGTGTGTGTGTGTGTGTGTGTGTGTGTGTGTGTGTGTGTGTGTGCGCTGTATGATTGTGTGTGTCTGGTTGTGTGTCTCCTCATGTCTTATAAAAGGGGAAAAATGAGTAAAGTGTGTGTGTTATTTGATGCCTGGAGTGAGTCAATAATATCTGTCTCGGTCTTTTGTGTGTGCGTGTGTGTGTGTGCACGTGCGTGTGTAGATTAATATTTAATACACTGAGATTTTTCAACCGCTAAGGAAATGGAGTTCTTGTTATTGGAATGAAACAAAACCTTCCTGTTTTCTTCTTCTCTGACAAACAAGAAGAATGTGTGTGTGTGTGTGTGTGTGTGTGTGTGTGTGTGTGTGTGTGTGTGTGTGTGTGTGTGTGTAAAACACACAATCGTTTAATTCAGCACCAATATTCATTTCATGTATTTCAAGTTATTTTAACACAGACAACTGATGATAGTGCCCTATATAATGAATAGGGTTTGTGGTTTGGGACACACCCACAGTGGACTGATAGTTTGCATATGCCCAATGCAGTGAACAGGATAAGTGGTTTGGGACACGCCCATAGTGGACTGATGTCAGCGAGGTGGTTGTGATATACAAGAAATACTGGGTGTCTTTTAAATGGGGAGTAGCCAAATGTCCCCACAAGGTCAAAATTTTTAATATTCATGTATTCCTTTTCCATTTGGGCCCACAAAGTTAACTATCTATGGTATATCACACATATTTTAAGGCATGCTAATCCCTGAAAGACCAGATCACTGTCACGCAACATGTTCCAAACTGGTCTTTGGGGACATTTGGTCCCCACAAAGAGCCAAAAACCTGAAAAATACACACACTCACCTGAGAGTTCAGTGCTTGGCCAAGCTTATTAGCGTAATAAAATCGCATAAAATGAAATTAGTGGCATCCCTTGAGGACTGTCAAAGTCACGGTGACTTTCAGAGCAACAGAGAGAGGAAGAGTGTGCGAGAGAGGAAAAATGAAAGGTTTCAGAAACAGATGATGTGACTGAATACAAAACAGGAACAAATGGAAGACAGACAACAGACTGACAAGTGGAAGAGAGAGAGAGAGAGAGAGAGAAAGAGATTTTGTCCTCTTCTGGATGTTGATACTGAAAATCTGTAATAGCAGTAATTTACTATTTACTATTATGCATATACAAAAATGGATACCCTGGCTACAGAAAATGCTCCTATCTGATTGGCTGGCAAGATTGGACTTCAAAAAAAATTAATTATAGCTATTATTTCCAATACAAAACAGCAACAACAATAAGAATAGAGCGTGGTATAATTTGTAGGGTATAGCGCTTAAAAAATATTTCATTTAATGTGGCAAAGAACAGTGAAATGACATCCTGCAAGATGTAACCATAGCAACAATCATATGCTAGTAGAGCACTTACACATGAGGAGGAGGGACAAGCTACTTTCACATTCTTTGGATAGTTGATCCAAAGGACAGCAAGTTGTATGTTTTACCTGGTTAGTTACATTTAATGGTGAGAAACGTCTGTGAAACAAGTTCCCGTCACTACTTCTTGTCACTTATGTTATAGCAACTGTAAACAATCGTTCCCTCACCAGCCTCTTGTTTTTTTTCTCTCTGCTGAAGTTAATAGGGCTTGAAGCATCCATTTCTGTGAACTATAGAAATGATAATGTATCAAAATGAGCACGTTAATCAAATTAAACGTGTGATTTGAATTGTTAGAGCTGAGCAATCAGAATGAAGAGTTGAGCAGGGATGTAGTATGAATTGCAATTTGACTCATTTCATGAAATATCATTCCTAAACATGACTCTGTGATGTTTCTTATTGGGGTTCCAAAGATAACAGTTGTTTTATGTTTAGAATTGGAGCATTTTACTAAATGCAAATTTAAAAATGCGACATTTGCAGCTCTGATAGCTAGCAGTTAGCAAAAGTGTGTCAGTCATAGTCTACAGTGTGCAATTAGACGGTTGCAATCTGCTGCATGTGATGGGTCAGTGGGAATGTACGGTGGACAACTGGGGTATTGTAATGTACAGAATGTGTTTGCTCACTGAACATTATTGATTGTATGAGAATAAAGGTGGGGGGGAGAGAGAGAGGGTGTGTGTGCACGTGCATTGCTGCTCAACTTGTGCTTTGCCATCTGGTTCACTGATTATAAATAACTGATTATCACGACATGATCCATCTCTCTCTCTCTCTCTCTCTCTCTCTCTCTCTCTATATATATATATATATATATATATATATATATATATATATATATATACACACAGTGCTCAGCATAAATGAGTACACCCCCTTTGAAAAGTAACATTTTAAACAATATCTCAATGAACACAAACAATTTCCAAAATGTTGACAAGACAAAGTGTAATATAACATTTGTTTAACTTATGACGTGAAAGTAAGGTTAATAATATAACTTAGATTACACATTTTTCAGTTTTACTCAAATTAGGGTGGTGCAAAAATGAGTACACCCCACAACAAAAACTACTACATCTAGTACTTTGTATGGTATAGCCTCCATGATTTTTAATGACAGCACCAAGTCTTCTAGGCATGGAATGAACAAGTTGGCGACATTTTGCAATGTTAATCTTTTTCCATTCTTCAACAATGACCTCTTTTAGTGACTGGATGCTGGATGGAGAGTGATGCTCAACTTGTCTCTTCAGAATTCCCCAAAGAAAATAATTTCTTTACACCACAAAGGTGAAGGCTACAAGAAGATCAGCAAAGCTTTACTTATCAGTCAGAATACTGTAGCAAAAGTGGTACAAAAATTTAAGAAAGATGGAACTGCAACCATCTCACAGAGACGTCCAGGTCGTCCACGGAAGTTAACACCTCGACAGGAGCGTCTTCTGATGAGAAGCGTTGAAGAAAATCGGCATGCAAGTTCACTGCAGTTATCTAAAGAAGTAGAAAGCCAAACTGGGGTGACTATTTCCCGTGACACAATACGGCGTACGCTGCAGAGGAATGGCATGCATGGATGCCATCCACGAAAGAAGCCTCTCCTAAAGCCCAGGCACAAAAAAGCCCGCCTAGAGTTTGCCAGGGCCCATGCTGACAAAGATGAAGACTACTGGGACTCTATACTCTGGAGTGATGAGACCAAGATAAATGTTTTTGGAACTGATGGCTTCAAAACCGTATGGCGTCGCAAAGGTGAGGAATACAAAGAAAAATGCCTGGTGCCTACAGTGAAACATGGTGGTGGCAGTGTCCTTATGTGGGGCTGCATGAGTGCTGCTGGTGTCGGGGAGCTGCATTTCATTGATGGCATCATGAATTCACAGATGTATTGCTCTATACTGAAAGAGAAGATGCTACCATCACTCCATGCCCTTGGTCGTTGTGCACTTTTCCAACATGACTAAACACACATCTAAGGCCACTGTTGGATTTCTGAAGAAGAACAGGGTGAAAGTGATTCAGTGGCCAAGTATGTCTCCTGATCTGAACCCAATCAAACACCTATGGGGAATTCTGAAGAGACAAGTTGAGCATCACTCTCCATCCAGCATCCAGTCACTAAAAGAGGTCGTTGTTGAAGAATGGAAAAAGATTGATGTTGCAAAATGTCGCCAACTTGTTCATTCCATGCCTAGAAGACTTGGTGCTGTCATTAAAAATCATGGAGGCCATACAAAGTACTAGATGGAGTAGTTTTTGTTGTGGGGTGTCCTCATTTTTGCACCACCCTAATTTGAGTAAAACTGAAAAATGTGTAATCTAAGTTTATATTATTAACCTTACTTTCACGTTATAAGTTAAACAGATGTTATATTAAACTTTGTCTTGTCAACATTTTGGAAATTGTTTGTGTTCATTGAGATATTGTTTAAAATGTTACTTTTCAAAGGGGGTGCACTCATTTATGCTGAGCGCTGTGTGTATACACATTATATATGTGTGTGTGTGTGTGTGTGTACACGTGTAGCTCCCACCACGTGCTGAGCTTGTTCAGAAAACCTATCAATGTCTGACCAGAATACTGATGAGAAGGCAAGTAATAATGATGAAACAGGCTTTTTGAGCTTCAGCAGCCACTGTAGTGTTTAAACACACACACACACACACACACACACACACACACACACACACACACACACACATATATACTCACTTATATACAGATCTACAAAAGGGGCAAAATGAGTAGAGGCGTGTGTGTATGTGTGTGTATACTTTCTTAAAATCAGTCGAGCCTTCTGATACACACACACGAATGGGCTCATCACAGCCTAGAGTTCTTTACCTCAGATTCCATCTCTCTCTCTCTCTCTCTCTCTCTCTCCACACACACACACACACACACACACACACACACACACACACACACACACACACACACACACACACACACACACACACACAGACAGAGATAGAGCCCACGGAAAATCAATAATGAACCAACAGCTATGAGATACACAGAAAGAGAATAGAGAAGAAGAGGATGGACTAGAAACCGACTCCATTATTCGTCCCTCTTTCTAACTTGCTTATGCACACTTTTCCTTCATAAATACAATATCACACACTGAACACTACTACTGACCAATCAGAAACTCCAGATTACTACTGACCAACTAGACACGGCAGATTACTGCTTGTAAATAGATATACAATGCACATATATTTGGATTGACCAATCACACTATAAATAATTACTGACTATTACTGCATACAATTAATTCTGGTCAGTAATTATCTACAGCATGTGATTAGTCAGTGGTAATCTACAGCGTGTGATTAAGCAGTAGTTATCTACAACATGTGTTTGGTCAGTAGTAATCTACAGCATGCGATTTTGCAGTAATAATCTACAGCATGTGATTGGGCCGTAGTAATCCACAGGGTGTGATTGGTCGGTAGTTATCTACAGTGTGAGACTGATTGGTAGTAATACACAGGGTGTTATTGGTCGGTAGTTTTCTACAGCGTGAGATTGGTCGGTAGTAATCCACAGGGTGCAACTGGTTGGTAGTTTTCTACAGCGTGAGATTGGTGGGTAGTAATCCACAGGGTGCGATTGGTCGGTAGTTTTCTACAGTGTGAGATTGGTCAGTGGTAATCCAGAGTGTGACTGGTCGGTAGTTTCCTACAGCATGAGATTGGTGGGTAGTAATCCACAAGGTGCAACTGGTCAGTAGTTATCTACAGCATGAGATTGGTCAGTAGTAATCTACATCGTGAGATTGGTTGGTAGTAATCTACAGCGTGAGATTGGTCCATAGTAAATCTACAAGGTGAGACTGGTCAGCAGTTTTCTACAGCATGAGATTGGTTGGTAGTAATCCACAGGGTTTGACTGGTTGGTAGTGTAGGTACAGTACAATCTCTGCAACTACATTTTCCATAATTCCCTCAGTTCCTGTCCCGGATGATATCTGCTTCATCTCATCTTTCACTGCGCCACGTAGATCATGACACACTTCGCCCATAAAATGGGGGAGCTAGTGAGCTTCATTCTCTTTGCCTCTCTCTTGGACGAGGCGCGCTGATATGCGCCTCAGTCTTTTTGGCTCTTTCCGGATCTGCGTGATTAGACATGACTTGCCACTCTCTCTCTGCCTCTCATGGCCGCAGATGTGCCTCGCGCTCTCTGGCCTTGTACTCTCTGCCTCCGGTATCTTCTTGGATTGGCACACAGACGCGCCTCAATACTCTGGCTTCAAGGACGTTCTGGATCATGAGATCCCGCCTGGGAAGGACTTTTGCAATACAGCAAAGCTGATTTAAACTATGTTGAAACGGCTCCACTCTTCTAGCAGAGTACACCGAACGGAGAATCACCCATGAACTCCTTCATTGCTGCCAAGTGAGAGTGGTCCCAAGTAAGTGTGGGTGGTAAAAGAGAGCAACTGGACTTGCTTGAAGATTCTTGAAGATGTTTCACCTCTCATCCGAAAGGTTTCTTCAGTTCTGTCTGACTAGTAGGGACAGAAAAGAAAGTTGTTACAAAAAGAAAGTTGTTAGCTGCCTGCAACAACTAGAAAAGGACCAAGCCATCAACCGATCTCTGTACTACAGATTGTACCCTGGGGAAGCCATTCCTCTCATATACAGACTCCCCAAGATTCACAAGGAAGGAGCTCCACTCAGACCTATCATCAGCAGTATAAACTCGGTCACCTATAACATTGCCAAACACCTAGCCACCATCCTGGCTCCTCTTGTTGGGAATATGCTACATCACGTCAAAAACTCCCAAGATTTTGCTACTAAAGTTGCAGACCTCAAACTAGACTTAGATGAAACCATGATTTCTTACAATGTCACTTCTCTTTTCACCTGCATTCCCACCACAGAAGCAGTCAAATCTGTTAGAAAATGACTCCTTCAAGACAACACCTTACTGGATAAAATGAACCTCACCATGGACCAGATTTGCACCCTGCTTGACCTCTGCCTGACTACCACTTATTTCCAGTTTAATGAAAGTTTCTACAGACAGAAGCATGGATGCGCCATGGGCTCACCAGTGTCCCCTGTTGTGGCCAATCTTTACATGGAGGAAGTGGAACATAAAGCTTTGACCACTTTTTCAGGAGTTGCTCCCAGCCACTGGTTCAGATATGTGGATGACACCTGGGTTAAAATCAAAACCCATGAAGTGGAAGCCTTCTCTAAGCACATCAATGCAGTGCATATCAACATCAATTTCACTCGGGAGGATGTCAGTGGGAATAATCTAGCCTTCTTGGATTGTGATGTACACATTAGACAAGACAGAAGCCTTAGCATCGAGGTCTACTGGAAACCCACACACACAGACCAGTACCTACTCTTCGACTCTCACCACCCACTGGAACACAAATTGGGGGTCATTAGGACCTTGCAACACAGGGCTCAGAACATCCCTATGACGGTAGAGGGAAAAGAGAAGGAGCAGAATCATATCATATCAAGAAAGCACTTCAGAACTGCAGAAAAAGGAACATAACGGACAAGGAGGATAACAGGAACAAACCTATCTGAGAAACTCAGGAGGATCTTCTACAAACACAACATTCTGGTACATTTCAGACCCAGTAACACCCTGAAGCAGAAACTGGTCCACCTTAAGGACAGAATAGCCAGACACAAACAGGACAACGTAGTGTATGCAATTCAGTGCAGTGAGGAATGCACAGACTCGTATATTGGGGAAACTAAACGTCCGCTTCACAGGCATATGGCTCAACACAGAAGACAGTAGAACAGTAGAAGAACAACAGTAGAAGAACAAATTAATCCATCAACGTGTAGCATTCAATTTATTCCGGACCATTAAAGACGCCGCCTTCCACATAGAATCATACGTCATCCTCGCCGCCATATTGGATGGGTCAAAGCGGAGAATAAAGATGCCTCATTCATGTGCTGCGTTTAACTGTACCAACAGGTTTGCCGTCCAAACCTGTTGGTACAGGTTTGTTATCTCATCTCATCTCATTATCTCTAGCCGCTTTATCCTTCTACAGGGTCGCAGGCAAGCTGGAGCCTATCCCAGCTGACTACGGGCGAAAGGCGGGGTACACCCTGGACAAGTCGCCAGGTCATCACAGGGCTGACACATAGACACAGACAACCATTCACATTCACACCTACGGTCAATTTAGAGTCACCAGTTAACCTAACCTGCATGTCTTTGGACTGTGGGGGAAACCGGAGCACCCGGAGGAAACCCACGTGGACACGGGGAGAACATGCAAACTCCACACAGAAAGGCCCTCGCCGGCCCCGGGGCTCGAACCCAGGACCTTCTTGCTGTGAGGCGACAGCGCTAACCACTACACCACCATGCCGCCAGGTTTGTTATTTATTTTTTTAAATAACATCTCGTTGCCGTTGTCGTGTGGATGTACATCCACACGACAACGGCAACGAGATGTTATTTAAAAATATATCGCGTCCAAATGGGCAACGATCAGTAAAATATCAGGTCCATATGGCAACGCAACGCTTGCTGAAAATGATGCAATACACATGCCACACCTCTAGGGGCGCTGTAAGACGGTCCCTTTGGAGACACCAGAACAATAGAAGAAGTAAGGACGCATGCACATAAACTATTATGCACGAGACTTCATATTAGCCACAAAGTCAGGAAAATCTGTTCGTAAAATTACATTATAATGACCAAATACAATGAAAAGTATTTTTCCAGTCTCACCTGTGAAAGATAATCCCATGTGATCTCGTTTGGACGGCAAACCTGTTGGTACAGTTAAACGCAGCTAATCTTTATTCTCCGCTTTGACCTATCCAATATGGCGGCGAGGATGACGTATGATTCTACGCGAAAGGCGGCGTCTTTAATGGTCCGGAATAAATTGAATGCTACACGTTGATGGATTAATTTGCTCTTCTATGCTCTTTTTGAGGAATGTATTGTAGGACTTAAACTCACATCTGAAGAGGTGAGATCGCTCCTTTTTTTCCCTATTTTTGCTGGCGGGATTGACTCTGCCCTAAGGGCAGAGTGTCTCTCTCTCTCTCTCTCTCTCTCTCTCTCTCTCACTTTGCACCATTACACAATAAATATTCACAGTGAAAATATTTTATAAGCGCGTTTCATGAACCAAGTTATAGGATTTGTTGACAACTCGCATCGAGTTTGTTACACTTCTACCCAGCGTGAAGCACTCAGTCATGTGGTTGTGACGTCATCGTAAACAAATCCGTTCTACTCATCCAGACGACTTCACAATGGCAACGTTGCCAGATCTTTCCACTCTGGAACCCGTTCTCAAAAAGATTGCATTTTGGGCACCCAAAACGCCGGTGCCGTGTGGACGCCAGGCCTAAACGATAAGCAATTGTATCGGAGTCACCTGAATCCGTTGCCGTGTGGACAGGGCCTAAGACATCATTTATCAGCCACCTACAATGCAGTCTTTGGCACACTTCCCAGACAACTGAGGCCCTGTCCACACGGCAACGGATTCAGGTGACTCCGATACAATTGCTTATCGTTTAGGCCTGGCGTCCACAAGGCACCGGCGTTTTGGGTGCCCAAAACGCAATTTTTTTGAGAACAGGCTCCAGAGTGGAAAGATCTGGCAACGTTGCCATTGTGAAGTCATCTGGATGAGTAGAACAGATTTGTTTACGATGACGTCACAACCACATGACTGTGAGTGCTTCACGCCGGGTAGAAGTGTAACGAATATCACCAGGAAAAAGCCTTACAGAGCACTAGTGAGAGTGAAACACGAGCTTGGATATTATTATTATTATTATTATTATTATTATGTTCAGTGTTAGTTCACAGTAGTAATGCAAGAAGCAGAATAGTGACAGTAATAGTGAAGCAAAAACATGCAATTGTACAAACACTGCAGCTCTACAGCAAAATATTCATTTATGAAATGGTCTGATTCTTAACACCAGTAGTGCCAATGATCTTCTCATTGCGATGCGAGTTGTCAACAAATCCTATAACTTGGTTCATGAAACGCGCTTACAAAATATTTTCACTGTGAATATTTATTGTGTAATGGTGCAATCCCGTCAGCAAAAATAGGGGAAAAAAGGAGCGATCTCACCTCTTCAGATATTGATTTAAGTCCGACAATACATTCCTTAAAAAGGGCGTAGAGGAGCAAATTAATCCAATTTATTCCGGACCATTAAAGACGCCGCCTTCCGCGTAGACTCATACGTCATCCTCGCTGCCATATTGGAGAGGTCAAAGCGGAGAATAAAGATTAGCTGCGTTTAACTGTACCAACAGGTTTACCATCCAAACGAGATCATATGGGATTACCTTTCACATGTGAGAAACAACAAATTAATTCCATCAACGTGTATCATTCACTTTATTCCGGACCATTGAAGACGCCGCCTTCCACGTAGAATCATACGTCATCCTCGCCGCCATTTTGGAAAGGTCAAAGCGGAGAATAAAGATTAGCTGCGTTTAACTGTACCAACAGGTTTTCTGTCCAAACGAGATCACATGGGATTACCTTTCACAGGTGAGACTGGAAAAATACTTTTCATTGTATTTGGTCATTATAATGTAATTTTACAAACAGATTTTCCTGACTTTGTGGCTAATATGAAGTCTTGCGCATAATAGTTTATGCGCATGCGTCGTTACTTCTTCTATTGTTCTGGTGTCTCCGAAGGGACCGTCTTACAGCGCCCCTAGAGGTGTGGCATGTATATTGCATCGTTTTCAGCAAGCGTTGCGTTGCCATATGGACCTGATATTTTACTGATTGTTGCCCATTTGGACGCGATATATTTTTAAATAACATCTCGTTGCCGTTGTCGTGTGGATGTAGCCTGAATGCACACCAAAACCCAGCTGTTTTCAGTGACTCACAAGAGGACAGAGAGAATCAGCATTCTATTGATCACCTTAACAGGCAATCCATTGATCACCCTAACGACTCTCGAGGCTTTTCACATCCAGCCCCCAGTGTCCCACACCAACAGGATGACTCAACGACACCTTAGATGAGCTTTTCATCCATGAGAGGATAAATACCTGATACTCCGTACTAGTCAGACAGAACTGAAGAAGCCTTTCGGATGAGAGGTGAAACGTCTTCAAGAATCTTCAAGCAAGTCCAGTTGCTCTCTTTTACCACCCACAGTTACTATGACCTGGATGACTGAGAATCTTCACAGACATGTCCCAAGTAAGGTTGGCATTTTGGGCAACGTTAGTCTTAGCTTAATTAGTTTAGGTGAAAGTTACTACTTAAACCTAAGGTTGTTTCAAGTGTTTACACAATAATCTCACAGTTTTGGTTCAGTCATGTTATTGTATTTCTCAGTTTTACTCTGGTAGATAGATTTTGCATGCTTTCGCTTTCTCTTGCTCTAAAACTATTATAACATCTCAACGTTCAGACTTCAGTAAACTAAGGGCTGGTTAGCTCAGTTGGTTAGACTGTGGTGCTTATAATGCTAAGGTTGTGAATTTGATCCCTGCATGGGCCAAAGATCATTTATGCGCCTTTGTCTAATCAGTCACACAGAGTGCCTAAGGCCCCTCACCCACCTTTTTCGTGCGCAAACGATTCTGTGTTAAGCCTGCATGCACACACACAGACACACACATATACATGTACACACACGCGTGCGCACACACACATATGTACACGCGCGCGCGCGCTCGCACACACACACACCTATCTTATTACCTCATATCGCCATTTTTGTGCCTTGATTTGTTAAACTGCTACTAGTATTAGTGAATGTACCTGATCAGTATTATTCTCATTTGATTTTGTCATTTTAATAAATTAAATATTTACAAGAAACTGTGTCTTGTCAGTTGTGCTGCAGTATTACTTGAAGCCATCCTGTGTCATCAAAGAATTCACATTGCCTTCAACAATCTAGTATATCACTAGAGTAATTTATTCATTACTCATAAATGTAATAATTAATATAAATATTGATTAGTAAAATTGATCAACTGATATTTTATTAAACTGATTTAATAACTTAATTGCACCCACATAATTTTGGTGCCTCGTGTGAGGACTGGTATTGTACCTACATAATTTTGGTGCCTCATGTGAGGAGTGCAATTGCCTACATAACTGGTGCACCATGTGAGGCATGGTACTATTGTACCTGCAGTAGTTTTCTACAGCATGCAATTGGTTGGTAGTAAGCAACAGGGTGTGACTGGTCAGTAGTTTTCTATAGTGTGCAATTGGTCGGTAGTAATCCACAGGATGCGACTGGTCAGTAGTTTTCTACAGCGTGAGATTGGTCGGTAGTAATCCACAGGGTGCGATTGGTTGGTAGTTATCTATAGCATGAGATTGGTCAGTAGTAATCCACAGGGTGCGATTGGTCGGTAGTTTTCTACAGTGTGAGATTGGTTGGTAGTAATCCACAGGGTGCGACTGGTCGGTAGTTTTCTACAATGTGAGATAGTTGGTAGCTATCTATGGCATATCACTGGTCAACTATAATCTGTGATGAATTGTGTACACACACACACACAAACATCTCTTACTACAGTTTCAGATTTTATTGCAATATTTGTTTTTGCTGTTATTTGAAAAAAACTATTTGTCAGTAGTTGATACATCTGTCCACTATGTTGGTTTTTATTAGACTTTATAGGACAGACTATAGTTAGCATCAACAGTAGAAAACTGATTTACTATTGTTAGCATTAGCAGTGTTGTGTGTGTGTTATAACTATATTTAATGTGTATAGAAGTGAGACTTCAATACTTGACTACTTTAACTGATTCTGAAAGAATAAATAAACACTACAAAATTGGCTTAAGCAGATTTTATTCATTATTTTTCTTCCCAATAAATTATTTATGAATCCACTCATACAGAGCATAGTGTCTACTGCATGGGAATTCTCGACAAAGTGGTTAGCAAATAAACAAACCTTTCATTTACAGTAGAAGAAGGTTCTCACTTACTCTTCTAGAATGTTCTACATCTCCATTAGTTAGAACCATCACAGTGGTGAAAGAGAAGCTAAAAATATTCTGAAAGGGAAGCTAACGGAGCTGTGTGCGCACGCGTGCGTGCGTGTGTGTTAGGTCTGGTTAGCATTTAATCAGCTATGCTCTTCACAGATATTCAGCAGGACATTTATTTCATCACTTTTGTTCTTTTTCACAATCAATCAGTCTCTCTGTCTTTTTCTTTTAATCTCATTCATTAACCTTACCATGTAATGCTTACACATTTATTGTGTTGAATAATTATATGCTTCATGTTGAACTCTTTTCCACAATCAGAATAATGTATCTGGGTGAAAATAAACAGAAGCAGATTAATCAGTCATTGCTAACTGTTAGCTCTCAGGACATCCTTCAAGGGAAATATCAACATTTATAATCAATGATTTGATCTTCATCAGTGCAAAAGAGGTATTTTAAATTATCGATTTTTTTTAAACTGTAATCCTCCTTTCATCAACATGATGGTCCGTTTTCACTTGGTTAATGGATTTTTGTGTTACCCACAATGCCTTTAGTCCTTCAGTCTGTCCAGCTCTGTGACCTCTCAATCTGTACACTACAAAGCTTTCATGCTAATACCATCATCTCATCTTATCCATCGCTAACTAGCCTAGGCTGAGTCTTTGCCATTGCGTTCTGGGATTTTGAGTCCAAAGTTTGCACCGGCATCTTTGTTATGTCTATGCTGAATTTCTCATTTACATGACATTCAATGTTGTTGGAAACGGTGAAAAAAGAGACTCTGGGTCTTTGCGTTTTTAGGTGCTATCAACAAAACCTGAAATTATTTTTAATTTAAAAATTTTAAGTAAACCTATTAAACTCTATCGTAACTTTGCTAGCAATAACAACGTCCAACTGTGATGTCAGTGCAGCACAAAGCCGCTAAATTCTTATGGGAATAAATGGAACTAGTACAGTGCACATACATCACAAATATTTCAATATAAACATATTTCTTGTGTTTCAGGATGGAGGTTTCTTTTTCAACACCCCTAAAGGCAAGTTGTTTAATATAGTAGTTTGTCGTGAAGCCAGACAATCACTACCCCTTCGAGAATGTCTCTCAAAATCATTTTGGTCTTGAATACATATTTTTTCCCATTTTCACCCCAAATAGCTAGTTTGAAATTAAGGATAAACATGAGCTTCCTGTTAATGCCGAACACTAAAATAAAGAATGGAACATGTCTCCATATTAGCGATTAGAATTCTGATTCTTTTCAGTGCTCAGGTACCCAGCTCTTTTGGTACCTGGTGGTAGTGGTGGGGGGTTGGTTTATTGCTTCAATTGCTCAATGTAATCTTTACACAATCGAGGTTTTGACACAGTTTGCATTCACTGATACAGTAAGAGCCCCCACATTAATATTTTGTACTTGCCATGTCTGTACTTTCTATCCATTAATCCTCATATTCACCTCTCCAGTGCACTAAACTACATAAATCATTATAACAAGCAGCAGTGCAGCCGCAGCCTCAAGCTGCCCCAGTAACAGTATACAGAAGAGAGTCAAAGATACAGTACATCTCAACAATCCCTCTGTATAGTCATTATGTCATGCCAAATAACTCAGATGTTGAGAAGATTCATTTTCTGTTAAGGTCTCACTCCGCTCTAGACGTATTGGCACCTTTGGTAAAAATGGGGCAAATAGTTTAGTAAAAACATCTTTGTACTTAATTAGTGTAATCTAACTTAAGAAATTACCTAAATAATTTCTAAGATTAAAAAAAATCCCTCATAAATAATAATAATGATAATAATAATAATGTTTTTGGTTTCATGATTATTGCCAATAGACCCCTTGCACTGATGTCACACTTATGATAGCAACTGTTGCTACCCTTGTCCTGGGGGACAAGGTAACTTTGTTTACATACTGAAGACAGGTGATATTGAAGATGTCAGATGTCTGTAGTTTGAAGAAAACTACAGCTAAAAAAACTTTACTACTGGATTACTTGGATAATCTAAAGTAAGAAAGAAGGAAAGGACAGCTATATGCTGAAATTAGAGTTTATTATTGGTTATGATCCATACAAAATTCCTCAAAATGATTGGAGTGACGATATAGATTTGAGGCCCAGCATTAGATGTTGGACTGTACCTTCTCAATGCATTTTCTATGTTTAAAAAAACAAAAACAAAAACATTGTTTGCTGAAAGAGAAGAGCAGGGAGGATTGAGAATCGAGCGACTGTGGTTTGTTTACACCCAATACTAAAACTTGGAGCGTCCTAGCAACCATCGCAAAGACGTACAAAAATGCCAAAAATACCTAGTTACTCAGGCAAAAAGATACAGGATTTATCTTGTAGTGTCCTGATCCCCAGATCTTAAACCCAGCTACATATACAAAGTTGTACACCTCCATGCTCTTCCAGGTTTTCATCCATTTGTCCGTGTAGAACGATGTCTGCAGCATCAGGTAGTTTGAAATTTTGAGGAACTCAAGGGATGGATAATTTTCCAAATCATCGAAAAAAATCCTTCTTTACTAGCGTGTAAGGATCTATCCCATTGCAAAGAGCAAATTTCTGAAGGTATCTTGAACATGCATTGGCCTCTAAACTGTGAAAATAGTCAGAGACAGTTTTACTAGCTCTTTTCCTAATGGCAGCCAAATCAGTTTGCCTGACCACCACTTCATTCACCAGAAGTAAACTCACAAACAAAAGTCACATGACTGAATACAACCTATATTCTATTCCAGGTTAACCACTCACAAAGAACGACCAAAAAACCTTTAACTTTGTGGATTGTCAGTGAAAAAAAAAATGTCAAGATTGTGACCGCACACTACAACTGTATGGCAGGCCTTGGAGAGAGCTGTTCTCACATAGCATCGCTGTTGTGGGCTCGAAGCTGGAGTGAAACAAAGGGATTTGCTGATAGTTAAAGACAAAAAGGTGTACTGGGTTCTTCCTACTCCTGGGTCAGAGATATTTCCTTTCTAAAGAAATGCCCAAGTCAAGTTCCTAAGCCACAATCAGAAGTTCAAGACATAGTTCCAGGGAGATGGTAATATCTTTTTCTCTATTTGAACAATTGTAACAACCAAAAACAGTGCAAAAATTAACTATATTTAAGAAAGATTAAGCCTTGCTTACAGGAAAGACGGTGTCTGGTTGCCCCCCAGGAGAAGTTATCACATGACACGTGATGTCACGTGCAAGGGGTCTATAACTTATTTTTATGAACACAATGTAAAAAGAGAATGTTCTTATGGAAATTTTAGTTCACCTGATGGTGTAGGAACAAATAACAGTCATCTATAACTTCCTGTTTCACTGGGATATCAATATGAGGTGAGTCAGGGACCAAATTCCCTTAGTCATTGGTAAACATAAGGAAAATTACAGAATCCACAAATTAATGTATGTTGACCTTCATAAATCAGGTGATAGGTATAGAAATGATCTTGCATCTGGAAATTTCCATATTCCATATCAAAACTCTATCAAGGTTTGATACAGTATTTCAGAAGATTGAAGCATTTTAGAGTCACTAGGTCTCCAAATCTACGGTACAATGTCACCACTAACTGTAGGTTTTTCTTTCTTCTTACCACAAACGTATGTGCTAGGAGGAGAACATGGTGTTTTGCAATAAATACTCAATGTGGGGATGTGGGGGGAAGGGATATTTATACAGAAAATACCTAATCCCAAGTGTGGTGGGTCTGTAGTGTTGTGGGACTGTTTTCCTCCAAACACCCAAGGAACTTTTTTTTTTTTTTATCCATAGCATCATAGATTCCATGAAGTATCAGGAGTTATATAAAAAAATATCAGCCAAGAAGTTACAAGTGGCCATGTGTTAGAATGTGGTCCATTCAGGACAGAAGCTCAACAGAGTGATGGTAAAACATGTTTTTTTCTTTCTCTTTCTCTTCCACATTGGATCTGATTTAATATCAACAGATCTTTGATTAAGGTACGTGAATCCTTTCATCATGGCACACCTTCAGCTTGTTCAGTGTGCTGAGTGCAGGATGTTTAGTCATTCTTCCTCCGTCGCTAGCGATAGCTTTATTTGTGATAAGTGCAGATTAGTTAGCTCTCTGACGGAGAAGATTATAGTGCTAGAAGCATGTGTCCAGGCTTTAGAGAAAGCCAGTGAGCGTGAGAACAGTGTAGTTTTTGTAGGGGAAAGTCTAGATGCCCTAGGTGGAGTTAGTAATCCCCCCAACTCCGGCATTAGAGCCCTTACAGCGGGGTGAATGGGTGACGACTCAGCGGCATAAGCGTAGAGCCAAAGCTACCACTGAGGCTCGCCCACGGGAACGCCACTCCTCTCTGCATCACGTGTTGAACAGGTTTGCTCTCCTTAGTGATGCACCTACTGAGAAACCTGAAAGAGCTCTGGTTATAGGGACTCTATCATACGGCATGTGAAATTAGCCCAGCCTTTAGGGGCACCAGCAGCTTTAGTCAGCCAGGAGCCAGGGCGCCGGACATAGCAGGTAATCTTAGGGTCCTAGGAAAGCACAGGTTCTCAAAGATAGTTATCCATGCAGGAGCTAATGATATATGCCTTCGTCAGTCTGAGGTTACTAAGAGTAACTTTGTAGAGGTGTTTAAATTAGCGAAGGCGATGCCCGATGCTGTAGAATGCTCTGGCCCCATCCCAATGCGGCATGACGATGAAGCTTACAGCAGGTTATGGTCGCTGAACTGCTGGTTGTCCAGGTGGTGCTCTGAAAACAGTGTGGGCTTTATAGATAATTGGGCTAATTTTGAGGGCACTGCTGGCCTGTTAGGGCGGGACTGTATCCATCCCACTCGGGAAGGTGCTGCTCTCATTTCCTGCAGCATAGGTCATAGTCTCAGAACAGGCCTAGTTAACTTCTGACAATCCAGAGCCAAGGCCAGGGAGCAGACAAACAGGCTAAACCGACTGTCTGCTAGCTGCACAGAGTCGTCACTCAGGGTCCACAAACATCAAGACTGTGTCTGTTCCCCGAGTTAAACAAAAAGGTAGAAATATTCAGAGTTTGTTCCAGTAACCTAATCAATATAAAATTAGATCATACTGACTGTACAGCCGCTGCCAGCACCTTTGAAAAGCGCTAATGGTTAATGAACTCATTACCGATCAGGAGTTTAATGTACTTTGTTTAACTGAAACATGGATTAAGCCAAATGAATATATAGCATTAAATGAAGTGAGTCCTCCTGGATACAGTTATGTACACCAGCCTCGTCTAACTGGCAGAGGAGGAGGCGTCGCGGTTATTTGTAACGATTATCTAGGTGTAACACAAAAACCTGGTTATAGATTTAATACATTTGAAGTTCTTCATACTAATATAATGTATGTGTAGCCGGCCTAATATGACACACCATCTGGCTGTTGATCTCTGCATTGTGTCTTGGTTGTGTGTGAACAAAGAATGAGATGAAGACAACTGCTGCCTTGCCAACCGGGGGGAATTTATTCTGTGTGAAACATATTAATATAAGTACAGCAACTTCGCTCTGGTTTAACATGCACACCTCTCCTCAGCAGTGCCTTCAGCCGACTGAGAGTGCATTGCAAATCATCAAAATACATCTCATTCTGATCGTATAATTACAGTTACAATGGTCAACTTCACAGTTACATTTTCCACCCACCAGCGGCAATTTTAGCATTTTTATGAATTAATGAAATCTCAAAATGGACATAACCTCACAATAAACAGAAATATACATGTACAGCAATAAAAATGACAAACAGGGAGCTCACATACCTGTGTGAAACATATTAATATAAGTACAGCAACTTCACTCTGGTTTAACATGCACACCTTTAAAGGAGAAACAAAAAAAACAGCAGACACATGAAAAACCACCCGCGTGTTCTTGTAGCCTAGCTTACGTTAGCTTATGAGGCTAACAAACTGCCAAAGTGCTGTACTCAATGAAAAATAATACATTCATATAACAAGATAAACACTAACACAAGAGACCAACATTAGCAACTTACACAAAGTAACATACAAGTCTCTGTCTAGCGTTTTACCATGTTTCACACAACAATGACCAGAGTGACGACCAAGTCTTACCTCTCCTCAGCAGCGCCTTCAGCCGACTGAGGAGAGAGGCACGAATAACAGTAAGGGCCTCTGCATGCTCTTGCGACAAGGCTTTTGCAGATAGCTTTTCACAGACAGTTGTATTATCGTTGAGCGTGGAGTAATAGGCGTGCGCGATGTTATTCACCACCACAACGCAAGGGGGCGCAAAGTCGCGAAATCGCTAGGAGTAGTTGGTGGGTGTGGTTAGTGGAATGTTTATCCTCCGGTTACTTATAATGACTAGAACTGGAGTCGTATAGATGTACGTACTTCCTCACTTCCTTGATCAACCGCTCTTCGTGCTGCTCCATCTTCGATCGTGTTTTTAAAAATGGCGGTCGTGAAAACAAACCAAACCGGGAAAGTAGGGAAGCGGAAGTGCATGTACAGCGGATGTAGAGTGGACCAATCAGAGCCCTCTTGTCTGCGACGCTGTCTGCGAGGCTGTCTGCGGTGGTCACAATTTTTGGGAGGTGCGCGCAGAGCGTCTGCGAAGGAGGGGGCGTCGCAGACGCCATCTGCGACGCCATCTGCGAGGACTGGGTTGTCAGCATAAATTGGCCTTAACACAGCGTCACACAGTGTCAAAATAAAAGACGACTACCAAAATAAAAGCTCCCTAAAAAGAACTTATTCAAAACTGAATATACAATGAAAATACAATAAAACAAAGGGATTTTGGTGAAATATAAATCTCACATGGGCTACATATGTAGCCTCAAAAAATAGGTCTACCCAGTTAATTCCATTACTTATTACCATGGGTGGCATGGTGGTGTAAGTGGTTAGCATGGTTGCCTCACAGCAAGAAGGTTCTGGGTTTGAACCCAGCTGCTGGCAAGGGCCTTTTTGTATGGAGTTTGCATGTTCTCCCCGTGTCTGCGTGGGTTTCCTCCAGGTGCTCCAGTTTCCACCACAGTTCAAAGACATGCGGTTAGGTTAATATGGGATGACCTTGGGTGCCCTTGAGTGAGGCACCTAACTCCCAACTGGTCCCCGGGCACTGTTAGCATGGCTGCCCACCGCTCTGGGTATGTGTGTGTGCTCACTGCTTCAGATGGGTTAAATGCAGAGAGGATATTTCACAAGTGTGTGATGAATAAAGTTGTGCTTTCTTTCTTTATTATTTACAGGCCCCCGGGGCCATATTCTGAGTTTCTTTCTGAATTTGCAGATTTTATCTCTGATCTGGTTATTTCCTTAGACAAAGCTTTAGTTGTCGGAGATTTTAATATTCACTTCGATAACCCAGAAGACCCTTTGAAAACAGTGTTTGTGTCCATTTTAGATTCAGTATGGATTAATCAGATTGTCATAGGATCGACCCATAATGGTGGTCACACCCTCGATCTAATACTAACATTCGGGTTAAACATAGAAAATATAGTCATACTTCCACAGTCTGAAGTTATCTCAGATCATTATCTCATCTAATTCAAAATATGTCTGAGTAATAATATATGCACCTCACCACGCTACTGTATTAAATGTACATTCATGTCAACTACTGCACAGAGCTTTATAAATGATCTCCCAGAGTTATCAACTTTGATTGGGTCACTGTCAGCCCCTGCAGAACTTGATTAGGCAACCGAATGCTTAGAGTCAGCATTCCACCATACCTTAGATAATGTAGCTCCTCTTAAAAGGAAAATGGTCAGAGACAAAAAATTAGCACCCTGGTATAATGATGACACTTGCACATTAAAACAGACCACTCGAAAATTGGAATGTAAATGTCAAACAAAATTGGTAGTGTTCAAATTAGCGTGGAAGGAGAGATTCCTGAAGTATAGAAAAGCTCTTAGTGCTGCTAGATCAACATATCTCTCCTCCCTAATAGAAGATAACAAAAATAATCCTAGATTCCTATTTAATACTGGACCAAAATTAACCAGGAATAAGTCCACTATAGACACATGCACACCTGTAGTATGTAGTAGCAATGATTTCATGAATTTTTTTAATAACAAAATTGAGAATAGCCAACAAAAAATTCAAACTACTAATTTAAGGTCAGACAATGTAGGTGACCCTGTAGTTAACAATATAACTGTATCAGATCATCAATTAGAATGTTTTACTCCCCTAAAAGAAACTGAATTACTTTCATTAATCTCGGCATCAAAAGCCTCAACTTGTGTACTAGATCCCTTACCTACACGTCTATTCAAACAGATAATACCTGAAGTAATTGAACCGCTTCTAAAAATAATAAATTCTTCTCTTAGGATTGGCGATGTACCCAAATCCTTTAAACTAGCAGTTATCAAACTCCTAATTAAAAAACCTGACCTTGATCCCTGTCAGCTGTCCAATTATTGGCCAATATCAAACCTCCCCTTTATCTCCAAGATCCTTGAAAAAGCTGTGGCACAGCAGTTATGCTTATATTTACATAGGAATAACATCCATGAAATGTATCAGTCAGGATTTAGACCTCATCATAGCACAGAGACAGCTCTGGTTAAAGTAGTAAATGACTTACTGTTGGAGTCTGATCAGGGCTGTGTCTCGCTGCTTGTGTTGCTTGACCTTAGTGCAGCATTTGATACCATTGATCATTCCATTCTTCTGGATAGACTAGAAAATGTGGGAGTTATGGGAATGGCCCTCTCCTGGCTCAGGTCTTATTTACCTGATCGCTATCAGTATGTTGATATAAATGGTGATATTTCTAGACGTACTGAGGTAAATTTTGGTGTTCCACAAGGTTCTGTCTTGGGCCCACTTCTTTTTTCTTTATATATGTTACCTCTGGGTGATATTATTTGTAAACATTGTATTAGTTTCCACTGTTATGCTGATGACACACAGTTGTATGTTGCAAAATCTGATGAGAGACGCCAGCTTAATAGAATTGAGGAATGTGTAAAGGACATTAGACACTGGGTGCTTATTAATTTCCTTCTGCTTAACTCTGACAAGACTGAAGTACTTGTACTAGGACCACATGTAGCTAGAAGTAAGTTTTCTGATTACACAGTGACTCTGGATGGCCTTTCTGTTTCTTCATGTGCAGCAGTAAAAGACCTCGGAGTGATTATTGACCCCAGTCTTTCATTCAAAACTCACATTGATAACATTACCCGGATAGCTTTCTTTCATCTCAGAAATATTGCTAAGATAAGAAATTTAATGTTACTACATGACGTGGAAAAACTAATTCATGCTTTCATTACCTCCAGGTTGGATTATTGTAATGCCTTGCTGTCTGGATGTTCCAATAAGTGCATAAACAAGCTCCAGTTAGTTCAAAATGCAGCAGCAAGAGTCCTTACTAGAACTAGAAAATATGACCACATCACGCCTGTCTTATCCACACTGCATTGGCTCCCAATCAAATTTTGTATTGATTATAAAATGCTACTATTGACCTTTAAAGCACTGAATGGTCTCGCACCACAGTACCTGAGTGAACTTCTGCTCCTCTATGACCCGCCACACCTACTTAGATCAAAAGGTGCAGGCTATCTGCTGGTACCTCGTATAGTGAAGGCTACATCAGGGGGCGGAGCCTTTTCTTACAAAGCCCCACAGTTATGGAACAGCCTTCCAAGTAGTGTTCAGGAATCAGACACAGTCTCAGTGTTTAAGTCTAGGCTGAAAACACATCTGTTTAGTCAAGCCTTTTGTTAATGGTGTTTATGGGGTAAAGGTGTAGATCTAGAGGGTCCTCAGACATAGTGTTTTGGTAAACTGGGATGTATGTATGCTGTCAGTCCCCCATTCGCTTGCTCACTCGAGTTTGTTGGCGGTGTAGTGGCTGCTGCTTTATGTCCCAGGGCTCCCTCGTGCCTGTGTTACCTTCTGGCTCTCCCCTTTTAGTTATGCTGTCATAGTTAGTTTCCAGAGTCCCTGCTTGTACTCAGTGCAATATGTATACTGTTCCTACTTATTCAGGTGATGTTGGGCATACCTAACAACCTGTGTTTTCTCTCTCTTCTCACCCCCAAATCTGTTCCTCTGAGTTACATGTCGGTCCTGGGATCGAGATGCTGACCTCTTCTGCTCCTTGGACCTGCCTGATCCATCCTGGTGCCCTGTGTCTGGTTGGAGTCTCATCGCATCACTCCTGTGGAGGGCGGCCCCATGTGGACAGTTGGGGGTTGCGCCTGGAGGATGCTGTGGACTCTTGCAGTGGTGCTTTTGTGGCTGGGGACTACAGTTGACTTGCTGACTTTAGGACTACAGTTGACTTGCTGACTTTGGGACTGCAGTTGTCATGAATGGTTTTGCGCTCAGGTTTCCGTCAGTGGGGGGTTTATAGCATCAATGAAGCTGACTTTATGTTAGGACTGTTAATGTTATAGTCATGTCTGTTGTTGCCCAAATGAGGATGGGTTCCCTTTTGAGTCTGGTTTCTCTTGAGGTTTCTTCCTCATGTCGTCTGAGGGAGTTTTTCCTTGCCACCGTTGCCACAGGCTTGCTCATTGGGGATAGATTAGGGATAAAATTAGCTCATATTTTAAGTCGTTCAAATTCTGTAAAGCTGCTTTGTGACGTTTATTCTTAAAAGTGCTATACAAATAAATTTGACTTGACTTGACTCTATCTACTTTTAGGACTTGTGTGAAAATCTGATGATGGTTTAGGTCATATTCATGCAGAAATATAGAAAATTCTAAAGTGTTCACAAACTTTCAAGCACCACTGTACATCCATAAGTGCCTGCAATCTGACACGACTTAGACTCAAGATGTAAGAACTTTATTCTTTATGCAAGTACTCCATAAAGACTTGATCCTTTTCATTGAGTTTCAAAAAAAAATTGCTAGATCAGAGCCTCATGCAATTTCTTTTTCACCATTTTCTTCCTACTTAGATTCTTTTGTTTGTTTTCAGCATTCAGCACAACTATCACTATTCAGCTCAATTCAATTTTATTTGTATGACACTTCTAACAATGGAAATTGTCACAAAGCAGCTTCACACAAATCTGGATACAATTATTTTGCCTAAAAGCCCCACCCTTAAAAATGTAACTATGGTCAGTTGCAGTCCCAAATAAAGACTATACATGAATGAATGTTGTAACACAGCTGAAGAGTGAAAGCTGTAAGGGCGACGTCTCAGTGTCTATTGCACATGCTCTGGCTCCAGTTTTAAACTAATGAGAAAGCTCGGTCAAGATGGCGACTTTGTTTTCAAACTTTTGGCTTCAAACTTGCATAATGGGAGTCAATAGCATCATATTAAACAAAGAACTACTGAGAATACAACTCATGTATAAAAAATGTCCTCGTTTTGTTAGGAACAACTACTCGGTAGCAGTCCTCCAGAATTATGAGTAGCATTATTTCCATTAGGCAAGGTCGTATAAAGTGTCTCTGCAATGCTGTCTACAACATCTGAAAGAGCCTTCACATTAAACAAAATTAAAAAAACAAAACAAAAAACAAGCAGTGATATCCACATAGGGAAATAAAGTTTTTTTTAATGAGGTAAACATAAAAATTGAACACTTGTACATTTTTACTTAGATGCAATAAAAGTGTGTCCCTAGACAGACTTTTATAGTCCATGCTTGTGTTTAATAAAGTAGCTCTGTCAAATTCTGTCAAAGAAAAGGCAAGGACTGAGGATTAATGTTTTATTCAAATTTTAAAAATATCAAAATTTTACATACAGTCAAAGTTTAAATCAGTAATGTCATGGACTAAGAATGGATCGTTCCATTCTTATGGATCGATCATTAATGACTAGTTTACAATAGAATATAATCATATACAATGGGTGGCACAGTGGTGTAGTGGTTATCACTGTCACCTCACAGCAAGAAGGTTCTGGGTTTGAACCTTATGGCTGACAGGGGCCTTTCTGTGTGGAGTTTGCCTGTTCTCTCCCCATGTCTGCGTGGGTTTCTTCTGGGTGTTTTTCCCCAACAGTCCAAAGACATGCAGATTAGGTTAAATACCCAGCCACTGGGGTTGCTCAAGCCAGTGCATACTGTACTTGGTGCTGGTCCCAAGCCTGGATAGATTGGGGAGGGTTGTGTTAGGAAGGGCATCCGGTGTAAAAACTATGCCAAATCAAATATGCAGAACAGATCCAATGTGGCAACCCCCAATGGGAACAGCTGGAAGAAGAATATAATGACATACAAGGGACTGTAAAGATCTTTTTTTAAACACTTTTTTAAATATTTTTGTGCACAAAAGTAAAAATTGCATCATATGACAAAAATGTTTGTAGACATTTGGAGGCAAGTCATCATTACCAGACAGCAACCTCAAGAATTAAAGATCTGTGAGACTACAGATGCAAGTTCCTCAAGGGTAAAATTCTGGTCCTGTTCAGTTTTCTGCTCAGGATCCACAAGCTAGATTGCTACAACCCTCACCACATTTCTCAGCTTTGTAAAGATCAGAGTAAGATGATTGCAAGTGTCAGTAGATACTGTTCTATCAGGAATTCAAAATCAGTGTTTGAGCTTTTAGTACTAGTAACTTATGCTAATATAGCTAAAAAACTAGAAGGGCATTTGAGAGAAGAGTGCATACCTCTGCCAAGCCACATATCAACATCAAAATCACTTGAACCTAGGCGTGGCAGCTGGGGCATGGCCCCATGGGGGCATGGCCCCCATGGCCCCATCATACATGTCAACCTATACAGAATGTCTGTATTTTATACGGATTTGATTCAATAAACGTAGTATACGGGCGTATAAAAAAAGTTATACTGATTCTTTAAAAAAACTTCAATATTTATTTAGAGCTATAATCAATTCCCATGATGATAAAAGAGCGCATAACATTTACAAATGTACTGCACACTACAGACAGCCAGTAAAGAGTCTTATGAAATCGCGCGTTATCTTGTGGTAGCGAGACTTCGTTCCACTTTTGATCATGCGCACACCGCATTGCGAGCAGGGGCGGTCCTGGGGGCGGTCCAACCGGGCAGCCACCCAGGGCGGCATCGTGGGGGGGGGCGGCACGAGCGCGGGCGCGAAAAAAAAATGGTCCCAAAAAAAAAAGATCCCCCCCAAAAAAACCCCGAAAAAAAAAACAAGACGGGTGGGGGGTGTGTGTGAACATTTTGGATGGGAAAGCCCAATACCAAAGTTGCGCAGGTGATGTCATCAGTGTGTGTGTGTGCCTAACTTGTCGTAGCCCCATAATATGCACAATCCCGCCAGCGGAACGTTGTACTAGTCATCAAAAAGACTTTACTACCATAGTACTACACTACTATGACATTACACAGAGTCTTAAGTAATACATTACGACTTGATCATTGCCATTCTGGTAACAGCAAATTTATAACGGGCCGTGTCCGCGACGTATAACACACGACGAGAAATGTTTAAACGACAATGTAAAGCTGTTAACATTCTGTTGGCTGATACAGAGCCCAACACGGGGGGGGGGGGGGGGGGGGCACGAGCACGGGTGCGAAAAAAAAAACGGTCCCCCAAAAAAAGTGGTCCCCCCAAAAAAAAAACCCCGAAAAAAAAAAACAAGACGGGGGGGGGCGCCAGCAGGGGGTTTCACCCGGGGAGTAAATCACTCTAGGATTGCCACTGATTGCGAGAATCCCGCCAACCGTGAACTCATAGACATATAAACATAGATGCCACCTTCTGCGTAGAATCATACGTCATCCTCGCTGCCATATTGGATGTAGCAAAGTGGAGATTCTTCAACCGTCTCTGGTATAGCGTCTAGACAGTAGCCGAGAATAAAGATGCCTCATTCATGTGCTGCGTTTAACTGTACCAAGAGGTTTACTGTCCAAACGAGATCACATGGGATTACCTTCCACAGGTGAGACTGGAAAAATACTTTTCATTGTATTTGGTCATTATAATGTAATTTTACAAACAGATTTTCCTGAGTTTGTGGTTAATATGAAGTCTCATGCATAATTGCCGCTCGGTGAAACCTGTCTCCAAACAACGAAGTATTTCCTTCGTAACTACGCTGATAACACTTTGTGTTTTTGTCAAACATTGGAGCTTTGTATTAATTCTGAAGGTTTATTGTTATTAATATTGAATAAAAAGTAACTGGGATATATCATTGTTAATTATCATTCAAATTTTAGGTAAATTATTTTAATTTGCATCTTATACGGATTTTATAAGGGAAATACGGATTTTGGAGGTTGGTTATACAGGTTTGATTGACCAAAGGTTGACATGTATGAAGCATCGGCTTGTGAATGGAGGGCAGGGCCAGAGAAGGTGAGTGGCAAAGTCAGTACACCTGTTGTCAATTAATATTGTGTGTGTGTGTGAGTTTTGCAGTGACGATGGAAGACAGAAAAGAAGGGAGAGAGCAAAGAGAGGGGATCTCTCCCCACCAGAGCATGTGTGTGTGTGCAAGCAAATGAGATTAGTAAACCTGAAAAACAAGCATGAAGTAGAAAATAAAGTCTGCCTTAACATAATTTCCCACCTGCCACACTTCAGTATTTCATCCATGTCAGGGACATGGAACAGTAGTGCCAAAAGCCAGGATACTGAAGCAAACCACCCATGGAGTCCTCCCCACTCAAGGACCTCATCCATGCCCTCACTGCTGCCCAACAGAGCCGGTACCAAGCACTGATTGCTCTCTGAAAGGAGCAACAACAATGCTTCGAAGCCTTGCTGCTGGCCCAGTAGGAAGATTGCCAGGCATTCCAGCACCTGCTTGTGTCCGCAGGGTCCTTGACCCCCACTGCTGCGGACCCACCCCATGTCACGATCACCAAGATGGGGCTGGATGACGATCTGGAAGCCTTCATCATGCTCTTTGAGCAAGTAGCTGAAGCATGGGGGTGCCTGATTGAGCAACGCACAGCACATCTACTACCGCTGCTGACTGGAGAGGCGCAGCTCGCTGCACAACAGCTCCCTGCCGACAATCGGCTCGTATATGCTGACTTGAAGTGAGCCATCCTAGAGCATGTCGGCCGCTCCCTAGAACAACACTACCAGCGCTGCCAGATGCTGACATTGGAAGGAGTCAGCTAGCCAGTCAGCGGTGGCTGAGGGCAGATGACCGTGATGCCGAGGGGATCATCAACATGGTGGCAATGGACCAGTTTGTCATGTGGCAGCTGGAAGGACCAGTGGATTGGGTCCATTGCCACTGCCCAGTGTCACTGGATCAAGCCATCAAGTTGGCGGAGGACCATTTGGCAGCGGTTCCAACGGCAGGTGGACATTCTGCCTCTTCTCTTTCTCCCTCTGTTTCTCCTTCCTCCTGTCTCACCTCTCCCCATCCCTGCCTCATTCCCCCACCATGGAGGCAGGGGCCAGCCCCCTCCACAGCCAGCTGGCTGCACCCATGGTGTCCCCCTCCCTTCTTCTCCCAGGTGAGTGATTCCCATATCGCCACTGCAGAGGTGAAGCCTGGGCCAGTATGCTGGCTCTGCAGGGAACCCAGGCATCTCCAGGGCCAGTGCTTTGTGATGGAGGTGGGAGCTGTGGTCCAGATCCCTGATGCACCTGAGACCACCCTCGATATTCAAGCAAATATTCAAAGGGATATGTATCATGCGTTGGTGGATTCCAGCTGTAATCCACCAAAGCCTGGTGCAAGGTGAGGCACTGGGGAGAGCACAGATGGTGAAAGTTTTGTGAACATCCCCATGTACACACAAATATCCACTAGTGTCCATCCACATTCTATTTTGGGGAGAAAAGCATAGTGAAAAGGCAGTGGTTAACCCGCGCCTCACCTACCCACTGATTCTGGGGACCGATTGGCTGGGGTTTAGAGGTTTAATGGAGCATGTAGTAGTGGGTGGATCCTGTGGTAACATGGCATGGGGGATCCCAGTGTGGTATTGACTGGGGAAGCTGCCTCAGAGCCACCTACGTCAGCACCACATTAGGGTGATACAAGGAGTGGGGAGCAGCCCACCCCTCCTCCCTCTATCAGGGATTCCCTTGAGGATTTCCCATTAGAACAGATGTGAGATGAGACTCTGCATCATGCTTTTGACTAAGTGAGAGTAATCAATGGTCAACCCCTCCAACCAAAGGAGACACCCTCCTTCCCATACTTTGCAATTATTAAAAAGATATGCTGTACTGAGTGACACAGGACACTCAAACTGGTGAACATATAACTCAGTTGTTAATCCCAAAGAGCCGTAGGGAACTCATGTTCCATGCGGCTCACTTTAGTTCGATAGCCGGACATTTAGGTCAGGATTAAAACACTAGCCTGAATAATGGCCCTGTTCTATTGGCCAGGGATTTGTGGGGATGTCCATCAGTGGTGTGCGGCATGCTGTGAATGCCAACTAGTAAATCCGGTGGCCACCCCAAAAGCACCTTTGCACCCTCTCCCTCTAATCGAGACCCATTCGAGAGAATTGGCATGGATCTCATTGGGCCATGAGTCAGCACGGGGATATTGCTTTATTTTAGTCCTGATGGACTATGTCATGCAATATCCCAAAGCAGTGCCTCGCCGCAATATTTCAGCATGCAGTGTTGCAGAGGCACTTTTCCATGTTATCTCCCGAGTCAGAATTCCCAAAGGAATCCTGACTGGCCAAGGCACTACGTTTATGTCATGCACACTTTACAAGCTGTATGGGTTATTGGGAATTAAATCCATCTGCACCAGCATCTATCACCCACAAACAGATGGCTTGGTAGAACGGTTCAAACACTTAAAAATTTAATCCGCAAGTTTGTAAGCGAAGATGCATGTAATTGGGATAAATGGCTCTAGCCCCTATTATTTGCAATATGAGAGGTCCTGCAAGCCTCCACGGGATATTCCCCATTCGAACTGTTATATAGGCATAAGCCTCATGGCATTTTGGACATGCTGCGGGAAAATTGGGAGGAGGGACCTTTGACTAATGAAAACAAAATTCAGTACGTTCTTGATCTGCATGCAAAGCTCCACACCTTCACTCACTTAACCCAGGAGAATTTATGGCAGGCATGAGGACGTCAAGCCTGGCTGTACAATGGGGTGTGTGCCTGAGAGAGTTCACCCTGGGAGATAAAGTATTCATATTGTTGCCCACTTCGAGCTCCAAATTGATGGCCAAGTGGCAAGGGCCCTTTGAGGTCACATGGTGAATCAGGGACATTGACTATGAGGTGAGGTGAGGTGAATGGATGGGGCAGGGCACCACAAATATACCACCTCAACCTGTTAAAACATTGCAACGAGGGGTTCACTGTGGCATTGGCATCAGTAGTTCTGGAGAAGGCAGAGCTAGGGCTGGAGGTAAAAACAAAAGTAACCACTCAAACTGCTCTGGTCCCCAAGACCGAAAGGTTGGTCCGGTTCTGTGTGGACTATAGAAAAAAATTCAATGCAGTGTCTAAATTCGACAAATATCCAATGCCTTGTGTTGATGAGTTGCTCAATCGATTAGGCACTGCTTGCTTTTATTCAACACTGGATTTGACAAAGGGATATTGGCAGATCCCCTTGACTCCTCCATCTCGAAAGAAAACTGCATTTTCCACAACGTTTGGCTTACACCAATTCGTTACACTTCCTTTTGGGTTATTTGGGGCTACCACTATGTTCCAGTGACTCATGGACAAGCTCCTCTGCCCCCATGCTGCCTATGCTGTGGCCTACCTAGACAACATTATTATATATAGCAATGATTGAGCACGGCATCTAGAATACCTTGGGGCCCTCCTGGAACCGCTGAGGTGTGCGGGTCACATGGCTAACCCCCAAAAAAGTGTGTGATTGGGCAGGTGGACATATGGTATCTGGGTTTCCACTTGGGTCATGGGCAGGTGCATCCCAACTTGACAAGACTGCAGCGATTGTGGCCTACCCGAGGTCCAAGACCAAAAAGGGTGTGAGACAGTTCCTGGGGCTGGCTGGCTACTATCATAGGTTCATACCTAATTATTTGGATGTCACCAGCCCACTAACTGATCTCAGTAAAAAGGGAGCACCAGATATGGTCCAGTGGATGGAGCAGTGCCAACAGGCTTTCACCAAGGTAAAAGCTGCACTATGTGTGTGGGGGTGGGGGGGCACTTTTACACTCTCCCAACTTCTCTCTCCCTTTTATTTTACAGACGGACGCACCAGACAGAGGGCTGGGGGCTGTTTTGGCCCAGAAGGTGAAGGGTGAGGAACGTCCAGTGCTGTATATCAGTCACAAGCTCTCAACGCATGAAAGTAAGTACAGCACCATCGAGAAGGAGTGCCTGGCCATCAAGTGGGTGGTCCTCACCCTCTGGTACTACCTGCTGGGGTGCCCTTTCACCCTCTGTTTGGACCACATGCCACTCCAGCAAGATGGCTGACACCTTCAGCAAAATGGCTGACACTGAGGTTACCTGTGTTCCTGAGCCTGCCTGTATAGCTCATTTAAGCTGTTTAAGCCAAAGCTAGGAGCTCAAAAGTACTTTAAGTTTATTTTTGAGAGATGAGTGCCACTAAAAATATAAAAGAAGAGATGAAGGAAATCAAGCAATCTCTGGCCAATATACAACAGGAGATTGGCAAAATTGCCACGCAGCAAACACAGATCCTCCAGTTGATTGCACAGGTGGACAACCTCCAGAAGGAGATCAACAGACTTAAAAAGAAGAACAAAGAGAAGGACCAGAAAATAGAGACACAGGACCAGAAAATAGAAACCCTGAAAAGGAGAATTGACAAAATGGAACAATACTCTCGCATTGATGATTTGATTATTACCGAGTTGAAGACCACACACCACTCCTTTGTAAGTGTCACAGCCTCGGCTGTGACTAACGAGGAGTCCTCGCAAACCGAGGTGGAGACACTGGAGACCAGGTCATTCAATTCCTCAGTAGCATAGACTTGCCCATTCAAAGAGAACACATCGCGGCTTGTCATACTCTCCCTCGAAAATCAACCACCCTGCCGCAGCCACCACCAGCGATCATAATAAGGTTTGTGAATCGTAAACACAAAGCCGAGTTACTGAAGCAGTGCAGCAAGCTGAAAGGGACAGGTGTTTACCTGAATGATCACCTCACGAAAAAACCCCCCGCTGACATAGCAAGAGAAGCCCGCAGACTCAAGAAAGAGAAAAAGATCAAGGCAACATGGACAAGGAATTGTAAAGTGTTCATACGACTCAATGGAGCACCTCCGGAAGAAGAGAAGGTGCTTGTTGTAAGAGAGATCAACGAATTGTAGTAGTATGAGGAACTATGAAGGACTGCCTGTCGGCCACTGCAGTAGACCTACTGTGGGGAACATCAAATGGATTATAACATTTTGTTGTAGGCCTACGGACTGTGTCTTTGGCAGTGACTGGACTTTATGGACCACCACCACTGAACGGTCAACAGTAGCTGGATGTGGAGTGAGCCCAGCCCTGCGCTACACACGGTTGACTGACAGATGGCTTGCTCAGAGGGATATGGGTCTGTTCAGTCAGCAGTGTGGTTTTTCCAAACAACACGTCAAGCCGAGACTGACCGATGACCTGCTCTCCAGGTATAGATCTTTTTTTTTCTTTATGTCCTCCAGTGACTTACTCCCCATAAACATTGGGGCGATTGCCCCACCGACTCTGATTTATTAGCGTTCAGTCCCTTTGAGCTCAATACGGACAATGACGGAATCTATGAAACTTTCTTTAATCCTGATGTGTCTTATATTGACACAAAATCTGCTAAACTGTCATGTAATTATTTCACTGAAAATCAGTTTAATAATTTGCTTCATGCGGATGCTTGTCGAGATGCTTTTTCTACTTTCCACCTGAATGTACACAGTTTGTCTAAAAACTATGATTGTTTGAAAACTTAATCAATTCTGACACACTCCTTTTCAGTTATAGCTTTTTCAGAAACATAGTTAACATACTTGCCAACTTTTCAAAATTCTCATGGGGGAGAAAAGTGCATGAACGACATTTTCAATTGGACGAGGGTATGATGCGCGGTTGAAATGATAAAAACAGTGGATCCCAATTAATTGCAAACCATTTGAAATTTATACCAATTAAAGAGTTTTTGAATTGTTGATATTGTTCTATCAATTACTATAGGTTATGGGATTCATGTATCAGGCATGAGATAGCTCAGAGTGAAAAATCTGAAATAATACTCGTCTTGAGTTTTAATATAATAACAATGAAAGGGAAGTCTTAAATCAGATTTTTAGCTGAAAAATCTCATGCCTGAATATTGTATACATACAGAGACCCACAGAAAATAACACAAGTGATGCTTTAGAAGAATGTTTATAATTTCTTAAAATAGTCACAGTGAATGAAAGTATTACTGGATGGCATCAAATGTGTTTTCCTTCTGTAAGCTCATGTAAAAATACAGAGAACTATAATATCATATATAAATTAAATTTAATAAGATTTGACCAGGCGGCACGGTGGTGTAGTGGTTAGCGCTGTCGCCTCACAGCAAGAAGGTCCTGGGTTCGAGCCCCGGGGCCGGCGAGGGCCTTTCTGTGTGGAGTTTGCATGTTCTCCCCGTGTCCGCGTGGGTTTCCTCCGGGTGCTCCGGTTTCCCCCACAGTCCAAAGACATGCAGGTTAGGTTAACTGGTGACTCTAAATTGACCGTAGGTGTGAATGTGAGTGTGAATGGTTGTCTGTGTCTATGTGTCAGCCCTGTGATGACCTGGCGACTTGTCCAGGGTGTACCCTGCCTTTCGCCCGTAGTCAGCTGGGATGGGCTCCGGCTTGCCTGCGACCCTGTAGAAGGATAAAGCGGCTAGAGATAATGAGATGAGATGAGAAGATTTGACCAAAATAGTAACAACTCAATTAAATAAATACTGCACTGTCTTAGTACTACTAAAATGCATCTCTCTCACTAAACACTTTCCAACAGAATTTTTAAAAAGCACTAGAAATACTATCCAAATCCTACCAGAAATCATAAACAAGGAACATAAATTACTTGGTGTTACTTGGTATTACTTGGTGATTTCAACATTAATTTGCTCAAAGATGATCTGACATCAACAAAAGACTTTTTGAATACTCTTTATTTTGTAAATTTTTATTCCTTAACAACAAAGCCGTCTCAAATTACTAGATCATCAGCTTCATTAATCAATAACATCCTATTCAATTCCCTAGACTTTGAAATCACTTCGGGTCTATTAGTGTGTGATGTCTCAGATCATCTCCCGGTTTTCCAGATTTTACATGCTACTGATTATACAAACTTTAAATGCACTAATTCTGATTATGGACAAATGAAATATCACAAATTCACTAGAAATAATTTAGAATATTTTAAAACAGCCATCAGTTACGTCTCCTGGGATGAGGTTTTCGGGTTACAAGATGTTGATGAAGCCTCTCACTCTTTTCTAGTACAGTTTAATTCTACTTTAGAATAATCTTTTCCCTTGATCAACTCAAAATACAATATTAATTCTTCTAAGGGGAAACCTTGGATTTCAGATGAACTGAAGAAACGCTCCCACAAAGAAAACAAGCTTTAAAGGAAAGCTCTCAGAAACTCCACCCAAGCAAACATCTCATCTCATTATCTCTAGCCGCTTTATCCTTCTACAGGGTCGCAGGCAAGCTGGAGCCTATCCCAGCTGACTACGGGCGAAAGGTGGGGTACACCCTGGACAAGTCGCCAGGTCATCACAGGGCTGACACATAGACACAGACAACCATTCACACTCACACCTACGGTCAATCCAGAGTCACCAGTTAACCTAACCTGCATGTCTTTGGACTGTGGGGGAAACCGGAGCACCCGGAGGAAACCCACGCGGACACGGGGAGAACATGCAAACTCCGCACAGAAAGGCCCTCACCAGCCACGGGGCTCGAATTCGGACCTTCTTGCTGTGAGGCAACAGCGCTAACCACTACACCACCGTGCCGCCCCTATAAGAAATATAAAAACATATTCATAGCCGATATACAGGTAAGAAAAACAAAAAAAAAGTACTATGTAGATAAATTCACACAAGCTTCAAATGATATCAAGTCAACCTGGAACCTCATAAACCACTTATTAAATCGCAAAAAATCACCTGTAGCTGCACCGACAGAGATGTGTGGGAAAGAGATGATTCTTTCAAATCCCAAAGAAATAGCTGATGGCTTCAACAATTTTTTGTCAATGTTGGTTCTGTTCTTGTATCGAATATTTTGGATTCCCATGTGGACCCATGTAATATGATTAAAGGGCGTTTTCCTCCTCTCTATACCTTCGACTCTCCAAGTGTACAGGAAGTCCATTATATCATCTTGGAATTAAAAAAAAATTCAGCACCAGGTCATGATGGCATAAAGAACATTTTAATCAAAGAAACTATTAATTATATAATTCAACCTTTAACCCACATTCTTTCCTTATCGTTACAATCTGGAGTTGTTCCCCTTGATCTCAAAATTGCAAAAGTTATTCCTATTTTCAAAACAGGTGATACCAAGGACTTTGGTAATTATCGACCTATATCCATCCTGCCCTGCATTTCTAAAATTTTGGAGAAATTAGTTTATTCAAAAATATCTAAGCATTTAGCTGAAAATAACATCCTATATGCACACCAATATGGATTTTGAAAAAAATACTCAACAGAGCATGCATTACTTCAGCTAACAAATGTTATTTCAACCGCCATGCATGAAAGAAAGTTTGCCCTTGGGGTCTTTTTAGACTTAAAGCTCATAGGCAACGGTTTTAATTTTATGCACATTTGAAACTTTATATGTTAAAAAACCCTCCATAATTTTCTTCTGGTCCCAAGAAGTATTGTTAATAAGTAATAATTAAAATGATTTAGTGAGGATCGCGGCGAATTTCTGTTCAGCTATTTTTGTGACCACTCGGCGTGTGATGTCATTTAAGTCAAACAAACCGCTTGACTTGAGTCCACTTTCGTTTACTTACATTGCCATTCGGCTTGAGTGCAGATGTGTGTTCAGGAATGTCCAAAGAAAAAACCCATGCCTTATTGTTATGCAGTGAACTGTAACAACGGGACCGGTTCAGGAAGAAGTTTTTACCTTTTTCCAAGAGAGAAGAGGCAGAGAGTGTGGATTGGCTTTTTCTGGAAGAGGAGAAGAGGTGGGAGTGAGTGGGTTGGCTTTTTCCAAAAAAGGAGAAGAGGCAGAGCGAGTGGGTTGGCTTTTTCCGAAAAAGGAGAAGAGGCAGAACAAGTGGGTTGGCTTTTTCCGAAAAAGGAGAAGAGGCGGAGCGAGTGGGTTGGCTTTTTCTGGAAGAGGAGACGAGGTGGAGAGAGTAGATTGTGCGCGTGAAGCCAGAGGGTTATTTTTTTCCGGAAGAGGAGACGAGGCGGAGAGAGTGGATTGTGCGCGTGAAACAAAATCAAGCAGTCAAAGAAGAAACAGATCAGCAATGCTCAAGCAAAAAGGAGAAGATTGGAGGTAAACATTTTTACTTTTGCTTGTAATTGACAAGTCAAAAATCCTGAGGGATCCTGTACAATCATTGTGGAAATGAGACAAAGGGATATTTCCTCGGTTAGAGTCGGCTATAAATAGTATAATGCCACGGATGGCAGGCTAATGTGGCCTACCGGCACACTATCAAGTAATCGTTCCCTATATCCACTAGGGAGGGTGGTTTAATTATTCTTCAAAAGGGCTTTTATTTAGTATTACGATGAAAGTAAGAATTTATCATAATTACCAGGATAAATCGTTTGGGCGCGAGTCTTGTTGAGGTCCGGGGTCACCGTGATCAGAGCCGGCCGAGTTGCTGTCCGATTCCGAGGCTGCATGGTCAAACCAGTGAGCCACATTCACCGATTGCTTCACAATGGCCATAGGGTCATACATATATGATTTCACCTCTCGATATTCAATTTGGAGACTTCCTACTTCAAAATCGCTCTCACTTTCAGACATTTTACACAACCTCTCATGACCAAAGTCCGTACACGTGTGCTCGGTTCGCAAGTAAACACAGAACTGCTTCCAGTTTGTTTGGCTTAAATGATGTCACAACGATGGTCCCCTGGCGGTGAAAGTGTTCATAAGTGAGATGTAAACAAACCTTCGGAAATTGGGCAAAACAGTATATTTTAACCGTTGTATTCAATTTTAGGGTGCAAATTAGACACTAGGAACATTGAATTTGCTTTTTGGGTCGTTCTTCTAGACAATAAAGTTGATATTCTATGTTTCACCTCCGACCATTGCCTTTAAGTAAAGCTTTCGATACTGTCAACCACAGTATTTTGATTTCCAAATTAAATAGATATGGAGTGGAGGATATTGCCCTAATGTGGTTTAAAAATTACTTAAACAGAGAACAATATGTATCTCTAAATGGATACTCTTCCACCAAATCCAGAATCATGCACGGAGTTCCTCAGGGTTCAATTCTTGGCCCTTTATTATTTTTGATTTATATAAATGATTTGGCCATATCTTGAAAACATCTTCCCATACTATTTGCTGATGACACTAATCTTATTGCAACACATAATGACTTCAATCATTTGATTAATAGTGTGAATGATGAATTATCTAATATTTCTAAATGGTTCCAACTCAATAAATTAACACTTAATGTAAAGAAATGTAACTTCGTGATCTTTTGCAACACAAATAAGTCTTACCCAAAAGAGCTAGCTAAATTATATATTAACGGTTCTGAAATATTGCAAGTAAAATGTACAAAATTTTGGGAATTATAGTTGATGAAAGACTTAAGTGATCAAATCATATCGACCTTGTTTGCAAAAGGTCTACGAAGATACTGGGCATATTAAGAAAGGTCTGTCCGTTAATACGTCCCACAGCCCACCTAACTCTGTACTACAGTTTCTTGTTTCCTTATTTGAATTACTGCAATATTGTTTGGGCAGCCTCTTACCCTACTCATCTTAACAAATTATGTATTATTCAGAAGAAGTTCCTAAGGGGGCGGTATGGTGGTGTAGTGGTTAGCGCTGTCGCCTCACAGCAAGAAAGTCCGGGTTCGAGCCCCGTGGCCGGCGAGGGCCTTCCTGTGCGGAGTTTGCATGTTCTCCCCGTGTCCGCGTGGGTTTCCTCCGGGTGCTCCGGTTTCCCCCACAGTCCAAAGACATGCAGGTTAGGTTAACTGGTGACTCTAAATTGAGCGTAGGTGTGAATGTGAGTGTGAATGGTTGTCTGTGTCTATGTGTCAGCCCTGTGATGACCTGGCGACTTGTCCAGGGTGTACCCCGCCTTTCGCCCGTAGTCAGCTGGGATAGGCTCCAGCCTGCCTGCGACCCTGTAGAACAGGATAAAGCGGCTACAGATAATGAGATGAGATAAATGATTTGGCCATATCTTGAAAACATCTTCCCATACTATTTGCTGATGACACTAATCTTATTGCAACACATAATGACTTCAATCATTTGATTAATAGTGTGAATGATGAATTATCTAATATTTCTAAATGGTTCCAACTCAATAAATTAACACTTAATGTAAAGAAATGTAACTTCGTGATCTTTTGCAACACAAATAAGTCTTACCCAAAAGAGCTAGCTAAATTATATATTAACGGTTCTGAAATATTGCAAGTAAAATGTACAAAATTCTGGGAATTATAGTTGATGAAAGACTTAAGTGATCAAATCATATCGACCTTGTTTGCAAAAGGTCTACGAATATGCTGGGCATATTAAGAAAGGTCTGTCCGTTAATACATCCCACAGCCCACCTAACTCTGTACTACAGTTTCTTGTTTCCTTATTTGAATTACTGCAATATTGTTTGGGCAGCCTCTTACCCTACTCATCTTAACAAATTATGTATTATTCAGAAGAAGTTCCTAAGGGGGCAGTATGGTGGTGTAGTGGTTAGCGCTGTCGCCTCACAGCAAGAAGGTCTGGGTTCGAGCCCCGTGGCCGGTGAGGGCCTTTCTGTGCAGAGTTTGCCTGTTGTCTGCGTGGGTTTCCTCCAGGTGCTCCGGTTTCCCCCAAAGACATGCAGGTTAGGTTAACTGGTGACTCTAAATTGACCGTAGATGTGAGTGTGAATGGTTGTATGTGTCGGCCCTGTGATGACCTGGCAACTTGTCCAGGGTGTACCCTGCCTTTCACCCATAGTCAGCTGGGATAGGCTCCAGCTTGCCTGCAACCCTGTAGAATAGGATAAAGTGGCTAGAGATAATGAGATGTGAAGTTCCTAAGGTTCATTTCATATTCAAACAGATATGCTCCATCTGCACCACTTTTTGAAAAATATTCTTTATTACCAATTCAAAAACTGAATATGTACCAAATATGTTTATTCATTCACAAGTTTATTTACAAAAACCAAGATCTCCCTGACACTTTCCAAAATTTCTTTATCTCCCCATCAGAGGACATCCTAAAACGCTTAACGTGAAAAAGCTTAACGTAGCTTAATGTTCCAAAACAACGATCAATCATCACCAAACTTCTCATGAACATCTCTTGTCATACACACTACGACCACACTAAATATCAAAACAGAAATCCAAATATTATGGACCTAGTCTGCGTTAAGCTTTTTCATTTACATAGGCGTCTATGGGGAGGAAAACGCTTAACGTAGGTTAATGTCAGATAACGGCGACCAATCAATATCAAACTTCTCCTGCACATCTCTACTCATACCGTCTCCCATCTCTATGAAAATCAAAGCTGAAATCCCATTTTTGTGGACGCAGTCAACATGAAACTTTTTTCTCTACATAGGCGCCCACTATAGAGAAAAAGCTTAACATACTTTAATGTCAGAAAACATCCATCAATCATCACCAAATTTCGCTCAGAAACCCCTTTTTACCTACACTGACAGCTGCCAAAAAATCAAAGCCGAAGTCCTAATAGAATCCAAGATGTCAGCATTAAGCTATTTATCCATTATAGGCCAAGATAGGAAAAGGCTTAACATAGCATTATGAAGCTAGCCTAGGCTACTAACCACTAAGCTAATCACTTTTACTGGTTAAAGGGTTAAAGTATAGAGACCAACGGTAAAGGCCGCTGCTTAGCGATTGGTCAGTTCTTTGGCCAACCACAGACATTAGAAACATGTTGATGGTCCAATGACATTAAATGTTGTCATTTGAAATTGGCGAGAACTTAAGACAGCCTGGCAGCACAGACTTACCTCATTCGTCCCTTTCACAAACTGCAGGAGCTTGTCTTCATCGTGCGTGAAGTGACCGTGTACTTCTATCAAACATTTTTTTTATTCATCAACAGTCTTTTTAAAGGCTATTTTGAGTAGTAGGCAGTGTATACATACATTGTCTACTGCATCCTTTTACATCATTACATTACATTTGCATATTGGACAATAAAAACACATTACATATCTTTATATTCAATTCATATTTCTTTTATTATTTCACATCACATCATAAAATGCAAAACACTGTGAGTCTTCAATTACAGTAGATTTTTTATTTTGATTCATCATTTACCTTGTCACAGTGGTAAGGTGTAAAATGTCTTTCATGCAGAAAGACACAGAGTTTACCCTGGCAGAGGCAGAGACCATTCTGAGCGATGCTGAAAAGTTTAAAGACAGCATTTTACACGAACCACCGTTGGAGCCAAAGGGGGGTGATGTGTACCTTTACAAAAGTTTAAAAGAAGGACGCTCTAGCATGGATTTTCGGTTTGACCAAATGATTTGGAAGCAAAAGGGGTCAAATTTTCACAATATAAAAAAATACGGGGGGAAAGTACTGAAGCGCTACTATCACATCAGAACACTTAAGCACAACAACGGGTCAGCAATGTTTAAAAAGCATGTGTACACTTTGATGGATCCCAATAATTTGGCAGCAAATTTGTATTTAGTGCACTACCTGGGGGATGAAACAGTGTATGTGCCAATGAAGCATGGGAATGCAAAAACAGAGAGGGTTTTCATTCCATCTAAAAAGCAGGTATTCACCAATATCTTTCAGAGAGATCATGGGCAATTCCCATCGAAAACCTATCAATCAACCTTAGCTGAAGCTTCCAATGAAAATGTGCAACACATGCCTGTAAATTGTCCACGAAACCTTAAACAGGTGCAAAACACTGTGTATGCCAACTGAAATAGTCAGCGCATCTGTCGTGATGAACTTTTTGGTCTCCACAAATTGGAATACCAACTTCCAGGCTTTGTGTGGCACATTTCCAGTTTTCCAGACCTGCTGGTTTTTGGTGGTATGCCCGAGATGCTAGATTTGGCACGGGCCAACTTGGAGGAGGCAGTTTCTCACAGCTACCCACAACTGATAAGTTATGACACTACTTTTCAGATGGGTGACTTTTACGTTTCAGTTGTGGCAATGAGAAACACTGCCTTAACCAATGACCCAGTGTTTCCCATTGGATTTATGCTGCATGAACGGAAATTCATGCAGCATCATGAAATGTTTCTACAGGACATCCTAGGAAAACTTGGGATGGGCTCAAAGAAGCTAAGCAAAGTGCCTCTGGTAGTAGACAGGGAAAAGGGCATTGTTGGAGCTTTGAAAAAGACATTCCCCAATGTCAGTTTGGTCTACTGCAGGAATCATGTGTTGCGGGACATCACATCGAATATTGGGTTAAAAAGCATGGGGGAACAAGGGACGATGTAAAGGTACTCAAAGACCAAATAGACATGCTGATGGATTCGGCCAGCAAAGAAAAATTTGAGGCTCAAATTGCCAAATTTAGGCTTGGGTGGTCAGAGGGTTTTTTAAATTACTTTGATCAGCATTTAAATTTGGACTTGAGTGAGAATGTGGCTTCATTCTACACCCGACAGTTTGCAGCTTTCAAAAACAAGAGTCCCACTAATAACATAAGCGAGGCAATGAACAAAATGATCAAAACGCAAAATGACTGGAGGGAACTTCCTGTTGACTGTATGGTCCTGTCTTTGTACTACATGCAGTCTTACTTTCTTTTTGAATTTCAAAGAGCCAGATTGGGGTTGGGCAATTACACAGTGAAGCATGGGGTGCCTCTTGCTCCCAAAGATGTGAAGATGCCCTCGTTTATACCTTTGGAGAGCATAATAGAAAGGGTTAGGTCTGAAACCAAACAGGAACCATCCAGAATGGACATACCGTCAGCCAGCCGATTAACACAGAACTCTCTGGCAAAGATGGTGGTAGAGATGGGCCTTGTGAGCCTGGATTCACCTGTGGGAGTATTTGTTGTCAAAAGTCCATCAAATGAATTGGTTCACGTGGTTCACAACACCTCAAATGGCACAAAATGTTCCTGTCCTAGCTCAGGGAAGTGTTTTCATGTACTGGCAGTGGAAATGGCTACTGGGCTTCATTTAGACAGCAAACGGACATACAGCCTTTCAATGATGCGCAAAAGGGGTAGAGGGAAAGAGACAAAATCTGGAAGAAAAAAACCCAGGACAAAAGATTTTGATTATACAGTTAATCCGGCCCCAGACTCTATCATTTCAAATCTGCAGTCCAAAATTCCCTCTAGCGTTAAAACAGAGGACAAAACACATGCTTCCTTACAGCAGGACAATATAGCAGGTCCAGAAGCAACAGCAGCATTACAGGAGATAGCCACTTTTGGACCTTGGATGCATACAGACCTCAATGAGCCAAATTGGTCAACAGTAGCTCCCAGAAGCCGGTGTCTAGCTCCAAAGACCTGGCTTGAGGGAGAAACTATTGAGCAGGCCATTGCAAGCTACATTAGTGACTGTAAGGTGTCAGACTCTGTTCTTTGCATGCCCACCTTTGTGTACCAAATGGCCGCAGTTTCCAGCTTTGGCCCAGTTTTACAGCTGTGTGCAGCACAAAAGGCTTTGAATTTTGACACCATCTTCATTCCCTTCAACACCGATGTGAATGGGCCTGGTTCACACTGGCTCCTTGCTGCAGCAGAGTTCAGAGAAAAAGATGTCCATGTCTTCAACTCAATCCACAGCTTCAGAACAACAGAAAATGCCAGTACAACACTACTAAAGGTTGTGGCATGTATGTATACAGCAGCTGGAGAAGACTTTCAGGCGACTGACTGGACAGTTACTGATGTCATAAATGCCCCACAACAAAGCAATGGGTATGACTGCGGTGTTTTTGCCATTGTATATGCCTGTGCAGCAATTAGCAACTCACGCTTAGGGCCAGTTGACAGCCATAAGGCAAGACTGTGGGTTCACTCGCTTGTTGAAAAGTATAAGGAAGTGCAACATGGAAGGTCAGGCCTGTCACAAAAAAAAGTTGTTGTGCTACAGAAGAAAAATGCAAACATATGACGCAGAAACAAGTGCCATGTGTGTTAGAGTGAGAGGGTATAACTCCATCAACTCAACTGACAGTGAGACCGTATGCTATTCCTCCACATGTAAGGGTGACGCTGCATACAACGATGAATACACTTTGTGTGTACTTTGTAGATGGTGGTTTCACCTTAACTGTGCAAAGCCAGCAGATTGTTTAGCAATTGCCTCCACTGACTACTACAAGTTTCTGATGTGTTCAAGCTGAACAAGCTGGTGTGTAAACTGTTCACAACATGTACATACTTTTTCTTGTGGTTATCCTCACAAAGATCTGACAAAGCTGTAAAGACAGAAAGAGAAAAAAAAATGTTGTTTTTTTAATGTAAATAGTTACTGAATGAAATAATCCACTTGTTTGCGGTTACAGTTAGGCTACACACATAATGACAGGACAAAAGAAATCTACAGTAGTCAGGTGTCAATCTGTACAGTAGTCTGTAACACCATCTGGTCCCAGTACAAACACCCCCCCCAGCTGTGTCTGATTGTTACTGCTGAGTAGTTAAAAAAAAAAAAAAGCAACCTGTTCACGTGGGCACCCAAAGGTCCACCGGTAATGAATTTGAGCGGGTATGAATAAACTGGTGATATTAGCGTTTACATTTTAGTTTAGTTCATCCCTTTATCAAAAACAAGAGTCCGTCGCTACAATAAAATATATATTATGATTCCGTAAAAAATGTCTAGATTAGAATTTTAAGTTTAACTATCAGAAACAACCAATTAATTTAGCTGTAGGCCTACGACTAATTGGCTTTGTGATTAATCTAAACCAACATTATGGGTGATTGCGACTTAAACCTTTGTTTATAAAAATGTAAAGAAAAATGTTTACCTCAGTGCCAGTCCTTTATCCAAACACTTGACGACTTCTGACTTCTGAACTTCTCCTCTGACGATGTGAACAGCGATCTGACCATCTGAGGTAAATTGTCTGAATGAGGCGCGTTAAAAGACCCCGCATCACCCCACTGGCGTGACAGCCAATGGGAAACTGTTACTAAGCCACAGAAACTTGCAAAAAAATCCAATTGGTTGTCTACATCAAAAAACGTTCATGAAGTTCTTTAAGCGCATATCCAACCTGTTGATTGCTTTCACAATTTCTGTTGATTGCTTTCACAATATTTTCCTTTGTGTCGCAGTAAAAGTTATACCGTGACAATGCATTAAACACCTACAATAAATAAATGAAGTAGACGTAGGTTAGGGTGTAATTTCGTAGGATTACAGAAGATGTTTTCTGACATTAAAGTAGGCTACGTTAAGCTTTTTCCTTTTCGTAGGCGCAAATGGAAAGGAAAA